>NW_027222682.1:69348-77334 GCF_030179895.1 Drosophila kikkawai
TTTTTTTTTTTTTTTTTTTTTTTTTTTTTTTTTTTTTTTTTTTTTTTTTTTTTTTTTTTTTTTTTTTTTTTTTTTTTTTTTTTTTTTTTTTTTTTTTTTTTTTTTTTTTTTTTTTTTTTTTTTTTTTTTTTTTTTTTTTTTTTTTTTTTTTTTTTTTTTTTTTTTTTTTTTTTTTTTTTTTTTTTTTTTTTTTTTTTTTTTTTTTTTTTTTTTTTTTTTTTTTTTTTTTTTTTTTTTTTTTTTTTTTTTTTTTTTTTTTTTTTTTTTTTTTTTTTTTTTTTTTTTTTTTTTTTTTTTTTTTTTTTTTTTTTTTTTTTTTTTTTTTTTTTTTTTTTTTTTTTTTTTTTTTTTTTTTTTTTTTTTTTTTTTTTTTTTTTTTTTTTTTTTTTTTTTTTTTTTTTTTTTTTTTTTTTTTTTTTTTTTTTTTTTTTTTTTTTTTTTTTTTTTTTTTTTTTTTTTTTTTTTTTTTTTTTTTTTTTTTTTTNTTTTTTTTTTTTTTTTTTTTTTTTTTTTTTTTTTTTTTTTTTTTTTTTTTTTTTTTTTTTTTTTTTTTTTTTTTTTTTTTTTTTTTTTTTTTTTTTTTTTTTTTTTTTTTTTTTTTTTTTTTTTTTTTTTTTTTTTTTTTTTTTTTTTTTTTTTTTTTTTTTTTTTTTTTTTTTTTTTTTTTTTTTTTTTTTTTTTTTTTTTTTTTTTTTTTTTTTTTTTTTTTTTTTTTTTTTTTTTTTTTTTTTTTTTTTTTTTTTTTTTTTTTTTTTTTTTTTTTTTTTTTTTTTTTTTTTTTTTTTTTTTTTTTTTTTTTTTTTTTTTTTTTTTTTTTTTTTTTTTTTTTTTTTTTTTTTTTTTTTTTTTTTTTTTTTTTTTTTTTTTTTTTTTTTTTTTTTTTTTTTTTTTTTTTTTTTTTTTTTTTTTTTTTTTTTTTTTTTTTTTTTTTTTTTTTTTTTTTTTTTTTTTTTTTTTTTTTTTTTTTTTTTTTTTTTTTTTTTTTTTTTTTTTTTTTTTTTTTTTTTTTTTTTTTTTTTTTTTTTTTTTTTTTTTTTTTTTTTTTTTTTTTTTTTTTTTTTTTTTTTTTTTTTTTTTTTTTTTTTTTTTTTTTTTTTTTTTTTTTTTTTTTTTTTTTTTTTTTTTTTTTTTTTTTTTTTTTTTTTTTTTTTTTTTTTTTTTTTTTTTTTTTTTTTTTTTTTTTTTTTTTTTTTTTTTTTTTTTTTTTTTTTTTTTTTTTTTTTTTTTTTTTTTTTTTTTTTTTTTTTTTTTTTTTTTTTTTTTTTTTTTTTTTTTTTTTTTTTTTTTTTTTTTTTTTTTTTTTTTTTTTTTTTTTTTTTTTTTTTTTTTTTTTTTTTTTTTTTTTTTTTTTTTTTTTTTTTTTTTTTTTTTTTTTTTTTTTTTTTTTTTTTTTTTTTTTTTTTTTTTTTTTTTTTTTTTTTTTTTTTTTTTTTTTTTTTTTTTTTTTTTTTTTTTTTTTTTTTTTTTTTTTTTTTTTTTTTTTTTTTTTTTTTTTTTTTTTTTTTTTTTTTTTTTTTTTTTTTTTTTTTTTTTTTTTTTTTTTTTTTTTTTTTTTTTTTTTTTTTTTTTTTTTTTTTTTTTTTTTTTTTTTTTTTTTTTTTTTTTTTTTTTTTTTTTTTTTTTTTTTTTTTTTTTTTTTTTTTTTTTTTTTTTTTTTTTTTTTTTTTTTTTTTTTTTTTTTTTTTTTTTTTTTTTTTTTTTTTTTTTTTTTTTTTTTTTTTTTTTTTTTTTTTTTTTTTTTTTTTTTTTTTTTTTTTTTTTTTTTTTTTTTTTTTTTTTTTTTTTTTTTTTTTTTTTTTTTTTTTTTTTTTTTTTTTTTTTTTTTTTTTTTTTTTTTTTTTTTTTTTTTTTTTTTTTTTTTTTTTTTTTTTTTTTTTTTTTTTTTTTTTTTTTTTTTTTTTTTTTTTTTTTTTTTTTTTTTTTTTTTTTTTTTTTTTTTTTTTTTTTTTTTTTTTTTTTTTTTTTTTTTTTTTTTTTTTTTTTTTTTTTTTTTTTTTTTTTTTTTTTTTTTTTTTTTTTTTTTTTTTTTTTTTTTTTTTTTTTTTTTTTTTTTTTTTTTTTTTTTTTTTTTTTTTTTTTATTTTTGTTTTTTTTTTTTTTTTTTTTTTTTTTTTTTTTTTTTTTTTTTTTTTTTTTTTTTTTTTTTTTTTTTTTTTTTTTTTTTTTTTTTTTTTTTTTTTTTTTTTTTTTTTTTTTTTTTTTTTTTTTTTTTTTTTTTTTTTTTTTTTTTTTTTTTTTTTTTTTTTTTTTTTTTTTTTTTTTTTTTTTTTTTTTTTTTTTTTTTTTTTTTTTTTTTTTTTTTTTTTTTTTTTTTTTTTTTTTTTTTTTTTTTTTTTTTTTTTTTTTTTTTTTTTTTTTTTTTTTTTTTTTTTTTTTTTTTTTTTTTTTTTTTTTTTTTTTTTTTTTTTTTTTTTTTTTTTTTTTTTTTTTTTTTTTTTTTTTTTTTTTTTTTTTTTTTTTTTTTTTTTTTTTTTTTTTTTTTTTTTTTTTTTTTTTTTTTTTTTTTTTTTTTTTTTTTTTTTTTTTTTTTTTTTTTTTTTTTTTTTTTTTTTTTTTTTTTTTTTTTTTTTTTTTTTTTTTTTTTTTTTTTTTTTTTTTTTTTTTTTTTTTTTTTTTTTTTTTTTTTTTTTTTTTTTTTTTTTTTTTTTTTTTTTTTTTTTTTTTTTTTTTTTTTTTTTTTTTTTTTTTTTTTTTTTTTTTTTTTTTTTTTTTTTTTTTTTTTTTTTTTTTTTTTTTTTTTTTTTTTTTTTTGTTTTTTTTTTTTTTTTTTTTTTTTTTTTTTTTTTTTTTTTTTTTTTTTTTTTTTTTTTTTTTTTTTTTTTTTTTTTTTTTTTTTTTTTTTTTTTTTTTTTTTTTTTTTTTTTTTTTTTTTTTTTTTTTTTTTTTTTTTTTTTTTTTTTTTTTTTTTTTTTTTTTTTTTTTTTTTTTTTTTTTTTTTTTTTTTTTTTTTTTTTTTTTTTTTTTTTTTTTTTTTTTTTTTTTTTTTTTTTTTTTTTTTTTTTTTTTTTTTTTTTTTTTTTTTTTTTTTTTTTTTTTTTTTTTTTTTTTTTTTTTTTTTTTTTTTTTTTTTTTTTTTTTTTTTTTTTTTTTTTTTTTTTTTTTTTTTTTTTTTTTTTTTTTTTTTTTTTTTTTTTTTTTTTTTTTTTTTTTTTTTTTTTTTTTTTTTTTTTTTTTTTTTTTTTTTTTTTTTTTTTTTTTTTTTTTTTTTTTTTTTTTTTTTTTTTTTTTTTTTTTTTTTTTTTTTTTTTTTTTTTTTTTTTTTTTTTTTTTTTTTTTTTTTTTTTTTTTTTTTTTTTTTTTTTTTTTTTTTTTTTTTTTTTTTTTTTTTTTTTTTTTTTTTTTTTTTTTTTTTTTTTTTTTTTTTTTTTTTTTTTTTTTTTTTTTTTTTTTTTTTTTTTTTTTTTTTTTTTTTTTTTTTTTTTTTTTTTTTTTTTTTTTTTTTTTTTTTTTTTTTTTTTTTTTTTTTTTTTTTTTTTTTTTTTTTTTTTTTTTTTTTTTTTTTTTTTTTTTTTTTTTTTTTTTTTTTTTTTTTTTTTTTTTTTTTTTTTTTTTTTTTTTTTTTTTTTTTTTTTTTTTTTTTTTTTTTTTTTTTTTTTTTTTTTTTTTTTTTTTTTTTTTTTTTTTTTTTTTTTTTTTTTTTTTTTTTTTTTTTTTTTTTTTTTTTTTTTTTTTTTTTTTTTTTTTTTTTTTTTTTTTTTTTTTTTTTTTTTTTTTTTTTTTTTTTTTTTTTTTTTTTTTTTTTTTTTTTTTTTTTTTTTTTTTTTTTTTTTTTTTTTTTTTTTTTTTTTTTTTTTTTTTTTTTTTTTTTTTTTTTTTTTTTTTTTTTTTTTTTTTTTTTTTTTTTTTTTTTTTTTTTTTTTTTTTTTTTTTTTTTTTTTTTTTTTTTTTTTTTTTTTTTTTTTTTTTTTTTTTTTTTTTTTTTTTTTTTTTTTTTTTTTTTTTTTTTTTTTTTTTTTTTTTTTTTTTTTTTTTTTTTTTTTTTTTTTTTTTTTTTTTTTTTTTTTTTTTTTTTTTTTTTTTTTTTTTTTTTTTTTTTTTTTTTTTTTTTTTTTTTTTTTTTTTTTTTTTTTTTTTTTTTTTTTTTTTTTTTTTTTTTTTTTTTTTTTTTTTTTTTTTTTTTTTTTTTTTTTTTTTTTTTTTTTTTTTTTTTTTTTTTTTTTTTTTTTTTTTTTTTTTTTTTTTTTTTTTTTTTTTTTTTTTTTTTTTTTTTTTTTTTTTTTTTTTTTTTTTTTTTTTTTTTTTTTTTTTTTTTTTTTTTTTTTTTTTTTTTTTTTTTTTTTTTTTTTTTTTTTTTTTTTTTTTTTTTTTTTTTTTTTTTTTTTTTTTTTTTTTTTTTTTTTTTTTTTTTTTTTTTTTTTTTTTTTTTTTTTTTTTTTTTTTTTTTTTTTTTTTTTTTTTTTTTTTTTTTTTTTTTTTTTTTTTTTTTTTTTTTTTTTTTTTTTTTTTTTTTTTTTTTTTTTTTTTTTTTTTTTTTTTTTTTTTTTTTTTTTTTTTTTTTTTTTTTTTTTTTTTTTTTTTTTTTTTTTTTTTTTTTTTTTTTTTTTTTTTTTTTTTTTTTTTTTTTTTTTTTTTTTTTTTTTTTTTTTTTTTTTTTTTTTTTTTTTTTTTTTTTTTTTTTTTTTTTTTTTTTTTTTTTTTTTTTTTTTTTTTTTTTTTTTTTTTTTTTTTTTTTTTTTTTTTTTTTTTTTTTTTTTTTTTTTTTTTTTTTTTTTTTTTTTTTTTTTTTTTTTTTTTTTTTTTTTTTTTTTTTTTTTTTTTTTTTTTTTTTTTTTTTTTTTTTTTTTTTTTTTTTTTTTTTTTTTTTTTTTTTTTTTTTTTTTTTTTTTTTTTTTTTTTTTTTTTTTTTTTTTTTTTTTTTTTTTTTTTTTTTTTTTTTTTTTTTTTTTTTTTTTTTTTTTTTTTTTTTTTTTTTTTTTTTTTTTTTTTTTTTTTTTTTTTTTTTTTTTTTTTTTTTTTTTTTTTTTTTTTTTTTTTTTTTTTTTTTTTTTTTTTTTTTTTTTTTTTTTTTTTTTTTTTTTTTTTTTTTTTTTTTTTTTTTTTTTTTTTTTTTTTTTTTTTTTTTTTTTTTTTTTTTTTTTTTTTTTTTTTTTTTTTTTTTTTTTTTTTTTTTTTTTTTTTTTTTTTTTTTTTTTTTTTTTTTTTTTTTTTTTTTTTTTTTTTTTTTTTTTTTTTTTTTTTTTTTTTTTTTTTTTTTTTTTTTTTTTTTTTTTTTTTTTTTTTTTTTTTTTTTTTTTTTTTTTTTTTTTTTTTTTTTTTTTTTTTTTTTTTTTTTTTTTTTTTTTTTTTTTTTTTTTTTTTTTTTTTTTTTTTTTTTTTTTTTTTTTTTTTTTTTTTTTTTTTTTTTTTTTTTTTTTTTTTTTTTTTTTTTTTTTTTTTTTTTTTTTTTTTTTTTTTTTTTTTTTTTTTTTTTTTTTTTTTTTTTTTTTTTTTTTTTTTTTTTTTTTTTTTTTTTTTTTTTTTTTTTTTTTTTTTTTTTTTTTTTTTTTTTTTTTTTTTTTTTTTTTTTTTTTTTTTTTTTTTTTTTTTTTTTTTTTTTTTTTTTTTTTTTTTTTTTTTTTTTTTTTTTTTTTTTTTTTTTTTTTTTTTTTTTTTTTTTTTTTTTTTTTTTTTTTTTTTTTTTTTTTTTTTTTTTTTTTTTTTTTTTTTTTTTTTTTTTTTTTTTTTTTTTTTTTTTTTTTTTTTTTTTTTTTTTTTTTTTTTTTTTTTTTTTTTTTTTTTTTTTTTTTTTTTTTTTTTTTTTTTTTTTTTTTTTTTTTTTTTTTTTTTTTTTTTTTTTTTTTTTTTTTTTTTTTTTTTTTTTTTTTTTTTTTTTTTTTTTTTTTTTTTTTTTTTTTTTTTTTTTTTTTTTTTTTTTTTTTTTTTTTTTTTTTTTTTTTTTTTTTTTTTTTTTTTTTTTTTTTTTTTTTTTTTTTTTTTTTTTTTTTTTTTTTTTTTTTTTTTTTTTTTTTTTTTTTTTTTTTTTTTTTTTTTTTTTTTTTTTTTTTTTTTTTTTTTTTTTTTTTTTTTTTTTTTTTTTTTTTTTTTTTTTTTTTTTTTTTTTTTTTTTTTTTTTTTTTTTTTTTTTTTTTTTTTTTTTTTTTTTTTTTTTTTTTTTTTTTTTTTTTTTTTTTTTTTTTTTTTTTTTTTTTTTTTTTTTTTTTTTTTTTTTTTTTTTTTTTTTTTTTTTTTTTTTTTTTTTTTTTTTTTTTTTTTTTTTTTTTTTTTTTTTTTTTTTTTTTTTTTTTTTTTTTTTTTTTTTTTTTTTTTTTTTTTTTTTTTTTTTTTTTTTTTTTTTTTTTTTTTTTTTTTTTTTTTTTTTTTTTTTTTTTTTTTTTTTTTTTTTTTTTTTTTTTTTTTTTTTTTTTTTTTTTTTTTTTTTTTTTTTTTTTTTTTTTTTTTTTTTTTTTTTTTTTTTTTTTTTTTTTTTTTTTTTTTTTTTTTTTTTTTTTTTTTTTTTTTTTTTTTTTTTTTTTTTTTTTTTTTTTTTTTTTTTTTTTTTTTTTTTTTTTTTTTTTTTTTTTTTTTTTTTTTTTTTTTTTTTTTTTTTTTTTTTTTTTTTTTTTTTTTTTTTTTTTTTTTTTTTTTTTTTTTTTTTTTTTTTTTTTTTTTTTTTTTTTTTTTTTTTTTTTTTTTTTTTTTTTTTTTTTTTTTTTTTTTTTTTTTTTTTTTTTTTTTTTTTTTTTTTTTTTTTTTTTTTTTTTTTTTTTTTTTTTTTTTTTTTTTTTTTTTTTTTTTTTTTTTTTTTTTTTTTTTTTTTTTTTTTTTTTTTTTTTTTTTTTTTTTTTTTTTTTTTTTTTTTTTTTTTTTTTTTTTTTTTTTTTTTTTTTTTTTTTTTTTTTTTTTTTTTTTTTTTTTTTTTTTTTTTTTTTTTTTTTTTTTTTTTTTTTTTTTTTTTTTTTTTTTTTTTTTTTTTTTTTTTTTTTTTTTTTTTTTTTTTTTTTTTTTTTTTTTTTTTTTTTTTTTTTTTTTTTTTTTTTTTTTTTTTTTTTTTTTTTTTTTTTTTTTTTTTTTTTTTTTTTTTTTTTTTTTTTTTTTTTTTTTTTTTTTTTTTTTTTTTTTTTTTTTTTTTTTTTTTTTTTTTTTTTTTTTTTTTTTTTTTTTTTTTTTTTTTTTTTTTTTTTTTTTTTTTTTTTTTTTTTTTTTTTTTTTTTTTTTTTTTTTTTTTTTTTTTTTTTTTTTTTTTTTTTTTTTTTTTTTTTTTTTTTTTTTTTTTTTTTTTTTTTTTTTTTTTTTTTTTTTTTTTTTTTTTTTTTTTTTTTTTTTTTTTTTTTTTTTTTTTTTTTTTTTTTTTTTTTTTTTTTTTTTTTTTTTTTTTTTTTTTTTTTTTTTTTTTTTTTTTTTTTTTTTTTTTTTTTTTTTTTTTTTTTTTTTTTTTTTTTTTTTTTTTTTTTTTTTTTTTTTTTTTTTTTTTTTTTTTTTTTTTTTTTTTTTTTTTTTTTTTTTTTTTTTTTTTTTTTTTTTTTTTTTTTTTTTTTTTTTTTTTTTTTTTTTTTTTTTTTTTTTTTTTTTTTTTTTTTTTTTTTTTTTTTTTTTTTTTTTTTTTTTTTTTTTTTTTTTTTTTTTTTTTTTTTTTTTTTTTTTTTTTTTTTTTTTTTTTTTTTTTTTTTTTTTTTTTTTTTTTTTTTTTTTTTTTTTTTTTTTTTTTTTTTTTTTTTTTTTTTTTTTTTTTTTTTTTTTTTTTTTTTTTTTTTTTTTTTTTTTTTTTTTTTTTTTTTTTTTTTTTTTTTTTTTTTTTTTTTTTTTTTTTTTTTTTTTTTTTTTTTTTTTTTTTTTTTTTTTTTTTTTTTTTTTTTTTTTTTTTTTTTTTTTTTTTTTTTTTTTTTTTTTTTTTTTTTTTTTTTTTTTTTTTTTTTTTTTTTTTTTTTTTTTTTTTTTTTTTTTTTTTTTTTTTTTTTTTTTTTTTTTTTTTTTTTTTTTTTTTTTTTTTTTTTTTTTTTTTTTTTTTTTTTTTTTTTTTTTTTTTTTTTTTTTTTTTTTTTTTTTTTTTTTTTTTTTTTTTTTTTTTTT
>NW_027222683.1:0-14000 GCF_030179895.1 Drosophila kikkawai
GTGAACTTTTTGTTTACAAATTTCATTATTAGCTGAGATGTGAACTTTTTGTTTACAAATTTACAATTGAGTATGCCGTGTAAAAACTAATATAAATACAAATTCGGAAGTCGATACAGGCATTATTAGCTGAGCTGTGAACTTTTTGCTTACAAATTTACAATTGAGTATGCAAATGTATTAGCCATGTAAAAACTAATATAAATACAAATTCTGAAGTGGATACAGGCATTATTAGCTGAGTTGTGAACTTTTTGTTTACAAATTTACAATTGAGTATGCAAATGTATTAGCCTTGTAAAAACTAATATAAATACAAATTCTGAAGTGGATACATGCATTATTAGCAGCGCTGTGAACTTTTTGTTTACAAATTTACAATTGAGTATGCCGTGTAAAAACTAATATAAATACAAATTCGGAAGTCGATACAGGCATTATTAGCTGAGCTGTGAACTTTTTGCTTACAAATTTACAATTGAGTATGCAAATGTATTAGCCATGTAAAAACTAATATAAATACAAATTCTGAAGTGGATACAGGCATTATTAGCTGAGTTGTGAACTTTTTGTTTACAAATTTACAATTGAGTATGCAAATGTATTAGCCTTGTAAAAACTAATATAAATACAAATTCTGAAGTGGATACATGCATTATTAGCTGCGCTGTGAACTTTTTGTTTACAAATTTACAATTGAGTATGCCGTGTAAAAACTAATATAAATACAAATTCGGAAGTCGATACAGGCATTATTAGCTGAGCTGTGAACTTTTTGTTTACAAATTTACAATTGAGTATGCAAATGTATTAGCCTTGTAAAAACTAATATAAATACAAATTCTGAAGTGGATACAGGCATTATTAGCGGAGTTGTGAACTTTTTGCTTACAAATTTACAATTGAGTATGCAAATGTATTAGCCATGTAAAAACTAATATAAATACAAATTCTGAAGTGGATACAGGCATTATTAGCGGAGTTGTGAACTTTTTGTTTACAAATTTACAATTGAGTATGCAAATGTATTAGCCTTATAAAAACTAATATAAGTACAAATTCTGCCTTGGATACATGCATTATTACCTGAGTTGTGAACTTTTTGTTTACAAATTTCATTATTAGCTGAGATGTGAACTTTTTGTTTACAAATTTACAATTGAGTATGCAAATGTATTAGCCATGTAAAAACTAATATAAATACAAATTCTGCCGTGGATACATTCATTATTAGCGGAGTTGTGAACTTTTTGTTTACAAATTTACAATTGAGTATGCAAATGTATTAGCCTTGTAAAAACTAATATAAATACAAATTCTGAAGTGGATACAGGCATTATTAGCTGAGTTGTGAACTTTTTGTTTACAAATTTACAATTGAGTATGCAAATGTATTAGCCTTGTAAAAACTAATATAAATACAAATTCTGCCGTGGATACATGCATTATTAGCGGAGTTGTGAACTTTTTGTTTACAAATTTACAATTGAGTATGCAAATGTATTAGCCATGTAAGAACTAATATAAATACAAATTCTGCCGTGGATACAGGCATTATTAGCTGAGTTGTGAACTTTTTGTTTACAAATTTACAATTGAGTATGCAAATGTATTAGCCTTGTAAAAACTAATATAAATACAAATTCTGAAGTGGATACAGGCATTATTAGCTGAGTTGTGAACTTTTTGTTTACAAATTTACAATTGAGTATGCAAATGTATTAGCCTTGTAAAAACTAATATAAATACAAATTCTGCCGTGGATACATTCATTATTAGCGGAGTTGTGAACTTTTTGTTTACAAATTTACAATTGAGTATGCAAATGTATTAGCCTTGTAAAAACTAATATAAATACAAATTCTGAAGTGGATACAGGCATTATTAGCTGAGTTGTGAACTTTTTGTTTACAAATTTACAATTGAGTATGCAAATGTATTAGCCTTGTAAAAACTAATATAAGTACAAATTCTACCATGGATACATGCATTATTAGCTGAGTTGTGAACTTTTTGTTTACAAATTTACAATTGAGTATGCAAATGTATTAGCCATGTAAAAACTAATATAAATACTAAATTCTGAAGTGGATACAGGCATTATTAGCTGAGTTGTGAACTTTTTGTTTACAAATTTACAATTGAGTATGCAAATGTATTAGGCTTGTAAAAACTAATATAAATACAAATTTTGAAGTGGATACAGGCATTATTAGCTGAGTTGTGAACTTTTTGTTTACAAATTTACAATTGAGTATGCAAATGTATTAGCCTTGTAAAAACTAATATAAATACAAATTCTGAAGTGGATACATGCATTATTAGCTGCGCTGTGAACTTTTTGTTTACAAATTTACAATTGAGTATGCCGTGTAAAAACTAATATAAATACAAATTCGGAAGTCGATACAGGCATTATTAGCTGAGCTGTGAACTTTTTGTTTACAAATTTACAATTGAGTATGCAAATGTATTAGCCTTGTAAAAACTAATATAAATACAAATTCTGAAGTGGATACAGGCATTATTAGCGGAGTTGTGAACTTTTTGCTTACAAATTTACAATTGAGTATGCAAATGTATTAGCCATGTAAAAACTAATATAAATACAAATTCTGAAGTGGATACAGGCATTATTAGCTGAGTTGTGAACTTTTTGTTTACAAATTTACAATTGAGTATGCAAATGTATTAGCCTTCTAAAAACTAATTTAAGTACAAATTCTGCCGTGGATACATGCATTATTAGCGGAGTTGTGAACTTTTTGTTTACAAATTTACAATTGAGTATGCAAATGTATTAGCATTGTAAGAACTAATTTAAATATAAATTCTGCCGTGGATACATGCATTATAGCTGAGATGTGAACTTTTTGTTTACAAATTTGCAATTGAGTATGCAAATTTATTAGCCGTGTAAAA
The DNA here is from genome assembly GCF_030179895.1 of Drosophila kikkawai. Classification (NCBI taxonomy): domain Eukaryota; kingdom Metazoa; phylum Arthropoda; class Insecta; order Diptera; family Drosophilidae; genus Drosophila; species Drosophila kikkawai. The sequence continues at coordinate 2,923 of NW_027222683.1, forward strand.
ACTAATATAAATACAAATTCTGAAGTGGATTCAGGCATTATTAGCTGAGTTGTGAACTTTTTGTTTTCAAATTTACAATTGAGTATGCAAATGTATTAGCCGTGTAAAACTATTATAAATACATATTCTGAAGTGGATACAGACATTTTTAGCGGAGTTGTGAACTTTTTGTTTACAAATTTACAATTGAGTATGCAAATGTATTAGCCTTCTAAAAACTAATATAAGTACAAATTCTGCCGTGGATATATGCATTATTATCTGAGTTGTGAACTTTTTGTTTACAAATTTACAATTGAGTATGCAAATGTATTAGCATTGTAAGAACTATTTAAATATAAATTCTAAAGTGGATATATGCATTATTATCTGAGTTGTGAATTTTTGTTTACAAATTTACAATTGAGTATGCAAATGTATTAGACGTGTAAAAACTAATTTAAATATAAATTCTGAAGTGGATTCAGGCATTATTAGCTGAGTTGTGAACTTTTTGTTTACAAATTTACAATTGAGTATGCAAATGTATAAGCCGTGTAAAAACTAATATAAGTACAAATTCTGCCGTCGCACAGTAGCGCCTTTTCTCATTTAGCGTTGCAAAAATCATATCTTTTGAACCAAATAAGGTAATCGAATAATTGAAACGGCATTGGACAGGTAATTGTTGTAAAATATTTATATGTACTGCATAAAGTACCACGCCCACAAATACGCCTTTTTAAAGGGTATCAAAGTGAAAAAATAATTTTTTTTCAATGAAAACAATTTTTAAACAAAAATTTTTATTTAATTTTTTATGTTTATTTTTATGTATGTGCTCAAATAAAAATAATTTGAAAACTGAAAAAAAAAATTTTTTTTTAATTCGAAGTGTAACCGCCAGTTAGTATATTCAGTTAGTATATTTCTTGAAATGTATGAAATTGTGTCGGTATTTTGGTATATTTTACCCTGAGTTGTTTTGGTTTTTTGCGTCGTCTCATTGTGTAGATTCAGGAGGGACTCTATAATAAAACCTTTGACGTAACAATCCTTATCCGCAGCAAACCCCCCCCCCCCCACATCTCCCGCTAGAGCTAGGAATCAATGGGTCCCGCTCAGCTGATGGTTAAGGGTCGACAAGCCTGAATGTGGTTAACACTCGGAGGTATGATCGAGAACAACGATACCCTGTTTATGTTTTCCCCTTTTAACGGCGAAATTACGCCACAAATTGAGTATGCAAATATATTAGCCATAACTAATATAATTACAAATTCTGAAGTGGATATATGCACTATTATCTGAGTTGTGAACTTTTTGTTTACAATTTTACAATTGAGCATGCAAATGTATTAGCCGTGTAAAAACTAATATAAATACAAATTCTGAAGTGAATGCATTATTAGATGAGTTGTGAACTTTTTGTTTAGAAATTTACAATTGAGTATGCAAATGTATTAGCCATGTAAAAACTAATATAAATACAAATTCTGTATTTATTATTATTATTGTATTATTATCTGAGTTGTGAACTTTTTGTTTACAAATTTACAATTGAGTATGCAAATGTATTAGACGTGTAAAAACTAATATAAATATAAATTCTGAAGTGGATTCAGGCATTATTAGCTGAGTTGTGAACTTTTTGTTTTCAAATTTACAATTGAGTATGCAAATGTATTAGCATTGTAAGAACTAATTTAAATATAAATTCTGCCGTGGATACATGCATTATAGCTGAGATGTGAACTTTTTGTTTACAAATTTACAATTGAGTATGCAAATGTATTAGCCGTGTAAAAACTAATATAAATACAAATTCTGAAGTGGATTCAGGCATTATTCGCTGAGTTGTGAACTTTTTGTTTTCAAATTTACAATTGAGTATGCAAATGTATTAGCCGTGTAAAACTATTATAAATACATATTCTGAAGTGGATACAGACATTTTTAGCGGAGTTGTGAACTTTTTGTTTACAAATTTACAATTGAGTATGCAAATGTATTAGCCTTCTAAAAACTAATATAAGTACAAATTCTGCCGTGGATATATGCATTATTATCTGAGTTGTGAACTTTTTGTTTACAAATTTACAATTGAGTATGCAAATGTATTAGCATTGTAAGAACTAATTTAAATATAAATTCTAAAGTGGATATATGCATTATTATCTGAGTTGTGAATTTTTGTTTACAAATTTACAATTGAGTATGCAAATGTATTAGACGTGTAAAAACTAATTTAAATATAAATTCTGAAGTGGATTCAGGCATTATTAGCTGAGTAGTGAACTTTTTGTTTACAAATTTACAATTGAGTATGCAAATGTATAAGCCGTGTAAAAACTAATATAAGTACAAATTCTGCCGTCGCACAGTAGCGCCTTTTCTCATTTAGCGTTGCAAAAATCATATCTTTTGAACCAAATAAGGTAATCGAATAATTGAAACGGCATTGGACAGGTAATTGTTGTAAAATATATATATGTACTGCATAAAGTACCACGCCCACAAATACGCCTTTTTAAAGGGTATCAAAGTGAAAAAATAATTTTTTTTTAATGAAAACAATTTTTAAACAAAAATTTTTATTTAATTTTTTATGTTTATTTTTATGTATTTGCTCAAATAAAAATAATTTGAAAACTGAAAAAAAAAAATTTTTTTTTAATTCGAAGTGTAACCGCCACGCGCTTCAGTTAGTATATTTCTTGAAATGTATGAAATTGTGTCGGTATTTTGGTATATTTTACCCTGAGTTGTTTTGGTTTTTTGCGTTGCATTTCCGCAGACGCAGCTCGACGCAGCCGATGAAAGTTAATTCTGATCCAGGAAAGATCCACGGAACTTGTAGTCATAGTGTAGTCAGTGGCTTTCATTGGCGTCAGAAGATATAGACTACTTTAGGCAGAAAAAGGTGAAAAAAATGGACACCTGGCAGGTAGCGATTTACCTGTAGAAGCCCAAACCAAAGTGTCGTTTTTTTTAGATTCTTTAATAGTTTATGAATGTATCTATCATTTAAAGTAAAAACCAAACCCATTGGTTTTATGTTTTTTTTGTAATATTACCTGAAAGTCGACCAATTTACAAATTTTTTTTTATGATGCAAAAAACGAAACAAAGTTCAACTTTAAATGCTCATAACTTCTACAAAAAAAATCTTAAAATTGATTTTATTGCAGATTCTGAATCCTTGTTAAATTTCCTGTCGAATAAGTATGGTTTAGTTTAGTTTTGCCTTGTTTCATATTTTACTAATTATGAGACAATTGTTTTGTGTGTTGGTTTCGAATGAAAACTATAATAAAACCTTTGACGTAACAATCCTTATCCGCAGCAAAACCCCCCCCCCCACATCTCCCGCTAGAGCTAGGAATCAATGGGTCCCGCTCAGCTGATGGTTAAGGGTCGACAAGCCTGAATGTGGTTAACACTCGGAGGTATGATCGAGAACAACGATACCCTGTTTATGTTTTCCCCTTTTAACGGCGAAATTACGCCACAAATTGAGTATGCAAATATATTAGCCATGTAAAAACTAATATAATTACAAATTCTGAAGTGGATATATGCACTATTATCTGAGTTGTGAACTTTTTGTTTACAATTTTACAATTGAGCATGCAAATGTATTAGCCGTGTAAAAACTAATATAAATACAAATTCTGAAGTGAATGCATTATTAGCTGAGTTGTGAACTTTTTGTTTAGAAATTTACAATTGAGTATGCAAATGTATTAGCCATGTAAAAACTAATATAAATACAAATTCTGAAGTGGATATATGCATTATTATCTGAGTTGTGAACTTTTTGTTTACAAATTTACAATTGAGTATGCAAATGTATTAGACGTGTAAAAACTAATATAAATATAAATTCTGAAGTGGATTCAGGTATTATTAGCTGAGTTGTGAACTTTTTGTTTACAAATTTACAATTGAGTGTGCAAATGTATTAGCCTTCTAAAAACTAATTTAAGTACAAATTCTGCAGTGGATACATGCATTATTAGCGGAGTTGTGAACTTTTTGTTTACAAATTTACAATTGAGTATGCAAATGTATTAGCATTGTAAGAACTAATTTAAATATAAATTCTGCCGTGGATACATGCATTATAGCTGAGATGTGAACTTTTTGTTTACAAATTTGCAATTGAGTATGCAAATGTATTAGCCGTGTAAAAACTAATATAAATACAAATTCTGAAGTGGATTCAGGCATTATTAGCTGAGTTGTGAACTTTTTGTTTTCAAATTTACAATTGAGTATGTAAATGTATTAGCCGTGTAAAACTATTATAAATACATATTCTGAAGTGGATACAGACATTTTTAGCGGAGTTGTGAACTTTTTGTTTACAAATTTACAATTGAGTATGCAAATGTATTAGCCTTCTAAAAACTAATATACGTACAAATTCTGCCGTGGATATATGCATTATTATCTGAGTTGTGAACTTTTTGTTTACAAATTTACAATTGAGTATGCAAATGTATTAGCATTGTAAGAACTAATTTAAATATAAATTCTAAAGTGGATATATGCATTATTATCTGAGTTGTGAATTTTTGATTACAAATTTACAATTGAGTATGCAAATGTATTAGACGTGTAAAAACTAATTTAAATATAAATTCTGAAGTGGATTCAGGCATTATTAGCTGAGTTGTGAACTTTTTGTTTACAAATTTACAATTGAGTATGCAAATGTATAAGCCGTGTAAAAACTAATATAAGTACAAATTCTGCCGTCGCACAGTAGCGCCTTTTCTCATTTAGCGTTACAAAAATCATATATTTTGAACCAAATAAGGTAATCGAATAATTGAAACGGCATTGGACAGGTAATTGTTGTAAAATATATATATGTACTGCATAAAGTACCACGCCCACAAATACGCCTTTTTAAAGGGTATCAAAGTGAAAAAATAATTTTTTTTCAATGAAAACAATTTTTAAACAAAAATTTTTATTTAATTTTTTATGTTTATTTTTATGTATTTGCTCAAATAAAAATAATTTGAAAACTGAAAAATAAAATTTTTTTTTAATTCGAAGTGTAACCGCCACGCGCTTTAGTTAGTATATTTCTTGAAATGTATGAAATTGTGTCGGTATTTTGGTATATTTTACCCTGAGTTGTTTTGGTTTTTTGCGTTGCATTTCCGCAGACGCAGCTCGACGCAGCCGATGAAAGTTAATTCTGATCCAGGAAAGATCCACGGAACTTGTAGTCATAGTGTAGTCAGTGGCTTTCATTGGCGTCAGAAGATATAGACTACTTTAGGCAGAAAAAGGTGAAAAAAATGGACACCTGGCAGGTAGCGATTTACCTGTAGAAGCCCAAACCAAAGTGTCGTTTTTTTTAGATTCTTTAATAGTTTATGAATGTATCTATCATTTAAAGTAAAAACCATAACCATTGGTTTTATGGTTTTTTTGTAATATTACCTGAAAGTCGACCAATTTACACATTTTTTTTTTATGATGCAAAAAACGAAACAAAGTTCAACTTTAAATGCTCATAACTTCTACAAAAAAAATCTTAAAATTGATTTTATTGCAGATTCTGAATCCTTGTTAAATTTCCTGTCGAATAAGTATGGTTTAGTTTAGTTTTGCCTTGTTTCATATTTTACTAATTATGAGACAATTGTTTTGTGTGTTGGTTTCGAATGAAAACTATAATAAAACCTTTGACGTAACAATCCTTATCCGCAGCAAAAACCCCCCCCCACATCTCCCGCTAGAGCTAGGAATCAATGGGTCCCGCTCAGCTGATGGTTAAGGGTCGACAAGCCTGAATGTGGTTAACACTCGGAGGTATGATCGAGAACAACGATACCCTGTTTATGTTTTCCCCTTTTAACGGCGAAATTACGCCACAAATTGAGTATGCAAATATATTAGCCATGTAAAAACTAATATAATTACAAATTCTGAAGTGGATATATGCACTATTATCTGAGTTGTGAACTTTTTGTTTACAATTTTACAATTGAGCATGCAAATGTATTAGCCGTGTAAAAACTAATATAAATACAAATTCTGAAGTGGATATATGCATTATTATCTGAGTTGTGAACTTTTTGTTTACAAATTTACAATTGAGTATGCAAATGTATTAGACGTGTAAAAACTAATATAAATATAAATTCTGAAGTGGATTCAGGCATTATTAGCTGAGTTGTGAACTTTTTGTTTACAAATTTACAATTGAGCATGCAAATGTATTAGCCGTGTAAAAACTAATATAAATACAAATTCTGAAGTGGATATATGCATTATTATCTGAGTTGTGAACTTTTTGTTTACAAATTTACAATTGAGTATGCAAATGTATTAGACGTGTAAAAACTAATATAAATATAAATTCTGAAGTGGATTCAGGCATTATTAGCTGAGTTGTGAACTTTTTGTTTACAAATTTACAATTGAGTGTGCAAATGTATTAGCCTTCTAAAAACTAATTTAAGTACAAATTCTGCAGTGGATACATGCATTATTAGCGGAGTTGTGAACTTTTTGTTTACAAATTTACAATTGAGTATGCAAATGTATTAGCATTGTAAGAACTACAAATTTGCAATTGAGTATGCAAATGTATTAGCCGTGTAAAAACTAATATAAATACAAATTCTGAAGTGGATTCAGGCATTATTAGCTGAGTTGTGAACTTTTTGTTTTCAAATTTACAATTGAGTATGCAAATGTATTAGCCGTGTAAAATTATTATAAATACATATTCTGAAGTGGATACAGACATTTTTAGCGGTGTTGTGAACTTTTTGTTTACAAATTTACAATTGAGTATGCAAATGTATTAGCCTTCTAAAAACTAATATAAGTACAAATTCTGCCGTGGATATATGCATTATTATCTGAGTTGTGAACTTTTTGTTTACAAATTTACAATTGAGTATGCAAATGTATTAGCATTGTAAGAACTAATTTAAATATAAATTCCAAAGTATATATGCATTATTATCTGAGTTGTGAATTTTTGTTTACAAATTTACAATTGAGTATGCAAATGTATTAGACGTGTAAAAACTAATTTAAATATAAATTCTGAAGTGGATTCAGGCATTATTAGCTGAGTTGTGAACTTTTTGTTCACAATTTTACAATTGAGCATGCAAATGTATTAGCCGTGTAAAAACTAATATAAATACAAATTCTGAAGTGAATGCATTATTAGCTGAGTTGTGAACTTTTTGTTTAGAAATTTACAATTGAGTATGCAAATGTATTAGCCATGTAAAAACTAATCTAAATACAAATTCTGAAGTGGATATATGCATTATTATCTGAGTTGTGAACTTTTTGTTTACAAATTTACAATTGAGTATGCAAATGTATTAGACGTGTAAAAACTAATATAAATATAAATTCTGAAGTGGATTCAGGCATTATTAGCTGAGTTGTGAACTTTTTGTTTACAAATTTACAATTGAGTGTGCAAATGTATTAGCCTTCTAAAAACTAATTTAAGTACAAATTCTGCCGTTGATACATGCATTATTAGCGGAGTTGTGAACTTTTTGTTTATAAATTTACAATTGAGTATGCAAATGTATTAGCATTGTAAGAACTAATTTAAATATAAATTCTGCCGTGGATACATGCATTATAGCTGAGATGTGAACTTTTTGTTTACAAATTTGCAATTGAGTATGCAAATGTATTAGCCGTGAGTAGTTGAATAACCCGGGTTTCGGGACCTTTGATGTCGGTAAAAAGGGTAATAAAAATGCAATTAATGGATTAGCTGTCAAAATTAGAGTGGTTTAGATAATAAAAATGCACTTAGTTAGGGGGAGATATGAACCTGTCATAAGAGGGGGTAATAAAGATGGAATAAATTAGGGTCAATGCATGTAAAAGGACACTTGAGATCAAGTGTTCAAGGGGTTCCCACAGGGATATGGATACGAGTGCGAATGCAACGGAGCGATCCCGGTAGCGACCCCGGATCGATGCACGTGCACCGACGACCCCTCACTTAGAGGGTGAGGCAATTGAAAAAGGGCGCACCGGGGAGATCCTGCACCGACAGGAGTGATCCTGACCCACACGTGTACGTTCACCCACGTTGCACGGCGGCGGTCCTGCTCCGCCCGGATAAGGCAATTGAAAAAGGGCGCACGGCGGCGGTCCTGCTCCGCCCGGAGTGATCCTGAGCATCCCGTGTACGTTCACCCACGATCCTCGTTTGAAAAAGGGACAGGGTGTAAGTGAACAAGGGCGCCAGACGTGAACGTTCAGGCAACATCCTCACTTGATAAAGGGACGGGGTGTAAGTGAACAAGGGCGCCAGACGTGAACGTTCAGGCAACATCCTCACTTGATAAAGGGACGGGGTGTAAGTGAACAAGGGTGCCAGAGTCGAAACATGTTCCCACCCACGACTCAGGACTGTGATTTTCCCTGTGAGATACCTCACTTGAAAAAGGTTTCCCCACTAAAGGGCCGCTGGAAAGAGGATCAGAGCAGTCAAATTTTCCCACCCTCATCCCACCTACACTAGATCAAGTGCGTGCAACAACCTGCTCAATTAGCTCACCAAAAATCTGGATGGGTGAAGGATGCACTTGTAACGGTTACTCATCGAAGTTGGATCACACTTCAAAAAAGGATGGAAAGGTTGGGAATGGACATCAAGTGTTTGTCCCACATTTTTCGTATTTGTTTGTTGATCGTTTTGCGGGTCTACGAAAAGACTAGTTGTGACTTAAGAATCACTCCTAGTTTGTGTCTCAACCGTCACCATCAACCGCCGCCGCAATCGAAAATTTCAAAGTGAAATAAAAAACAAGTGCAAAGTGTAAAAAAGTTTGTAAAATATAATTTACAAAATACACAAAATCGAAAAAAACCTTAAAAAAATTAATAACAAAAAACCAAAAGTTTTTAAAAACAATCAAAAACAAACAAAACCAAAAGTTTTTTAAAACAATCAAAAACGAACAAAACCAAAAATCTTAAAAAAATTAATAACAAAAAACCAAAAGTTTTTAAAAACAAACAAATACAAAAATGTACGCCAACAACAACAACATCATCAACAACAACATGAATGCAATTTATTGCAACTCCTGCCAGCGATACCTACCCCTATCAACTCAATGGCACAACCATGTGCGGACGGAGCAGCACAAATATTTTGCTACCCGACCCCTGGATGGGAGTGTAAAGCAAATCATCGATGGATACAAGGGACGCATCCTTCAGTATATGTTCATAAATGAGGGAGCAGCTCTTAGGATTCCTGTTGAATTCCTAAATGAAGCGGGCCAAGCGCTACTCCCTCATATCGAAAGAGTGCTAGCGTTCCACACAGCTTCAAAAATAAATTTTGAACTGTTTGCAGAATACATGTTAATTAAAGAACATGAAACACAAGTGGAAATGAAATCGTTTCAGAGTAAGATGACTCTGCTTACGATTGGCTCAAATTTATCCGATTTATATAATTCCCACACTGAAGCCATTATTACGAAAATGGGTGAGTTCCAAGAGAAGGACAGTGGATGGACCCTAACACGCATAGTTAGGGTCGAGTTGAACATGATGCAATGTGTTCCTCTCAAGGGATCTGAGTATTTCGATCTCCCTCCCTCTCTTAAAAAACGCAGAGCATGCATCAATGTGCAGAATAGGGATGTTTTCTGCTTCAAGTGGGCAATAGTCTCAGCACTTAACCCCTTAAAAGAGAAAGGAGAAAGGTGCAATGCCTATGGTGTGGATATTAAATCACCAATTATCCACACCAATAATATAAAAATCGATTTTACTGGGTTGACGTTCCCGATGAAAATAAAGAGCATTGACAATTTCGTGCTTCAAAACCCTCACATAAGTGTAAATGTGTTTGGGTATGATGAGGAGAAGGACACCGTATACGGCCCACTATATTCGAATGGAAAGGAGAAGGAGAACCACGTAAATATGCTTTTCCTCGATGGACCAACCCCCGATAATTATGGCCATTACATGTGGATTAAAAATATGTCCGGGTAAGAAAAAACATAAATATATCAAAAAAAAAAATATATATATGAAATAATTATATTTTTATGTCAATCCACTTATACATATAAATACATTTTTGTTTTACAGACTTCTATCATCACAATTGGGAAAAAGCAGTGATAAGCGTTGGTTCTGCAACAAGTGCCTCTCATACTCAACAAATGAGGCCAGAGCTCAACGCCATGCAGAAAGATGCACCAACATTGTGAGCGAAGCACCCAAGGAAGGAGATGTCATCAAATTCGACCATATTAACCGCCAGCTGGAGGTACCCTTTGCTGTGTATGCCGACTTCGAGTGTATACTCGAGCCCACAACGATAGATGTAAGTGAGAAGACGCAAATAGTAAATAAGCATATTCCGATTGCCTTCGGGTATTATATTAAGTGTTCATTTGACCCTGCCTTAGACAAATATGTTTCAAAGACAGGTTCAAATGTCGGGCGCACTTTTGTAGATAGTTTAACGTCTGATTTGTCTGCTATTTACGAGAAGTACATGAATTATATAGTCCCCCTTCAAATGAGTGCACAGGATGCTTATGATTTTGATGAGGCCCTTAACTGCCACATATGTAAGGGAGTTTTAGGAAATGATAGAGTGAGAGATCACTGTCATTTTACAGGTCAATTTCGAGGGGCTGCACATAGCGAGTGTAACCTTAAGTATAAGACAGGAGATTTCATACCTGTTTTCTTTCACAATATGTCTAAATACGATGCTCATTTCTTTGTGAAAGAACTCGGGGAGATTGAGGGTGAAATTAAAATAATTCCCTTGAATAAGGAGGTATATATTTCAATTTCAAAATATATTCCTATAGGAAAAAATAAATTAGAAATTAGATTTTTAGATACTATTCGTTTCATGCCCTCTAGCCTAGACAACCTTGCAGGAACTTTAAATGAAGGGGATTTCAAAGTTCTTCGAAATCAATTTCCAAATAGTACTGATTTTAGTTTGCTTCGTAGGAAAGGTGTATTTCCCTATGAATATTTAGATTCTGAGCGCAAGCTGATGGAAACTTGTCTCCCACCAAGGAGTGCATTTT
>NW_027222684.1:0-43000 GCF_030179895.1 Drosophila kikkawai
CATTTGCATACTCAGGTATAAATTTGTAAACAAAAATTTCACAACTCAGCTAAAAATGCCTGAATCCACTTCAGAATTTGTAATTATATTAGTTTTTACATGGCTAATACATTTGCATACTCAATTGTAAATTTGTAAACAAAAAGTTCACAACTCAGCTAATAATGCCTGAATCCACTTCAGAATTCGTATTTATATTAGTTTTTACAAGGCTAATACATTTGCATACTCAATTGTAAATTTGTAAGCAAAAAGTTAACAACTCAGCTAATAATGCATGTATCCACGGCAGAATTTGTACTTATATTAGTTTTTACACGGCTTATACATTTGCATACTCAATTGTAAATTTGTAAACAAAAAGTTCACAACTCAGCTAATAATGCCTGAATCCACTTCAGAATTTGTACTTATATTAGTTTTTACACGGCGTATACATTTGCATACTCAATTGTAAATTTGTAAACAAAAAGTTCACAACTCAGATAATAATGCATATATCCACTTCAGAATTTGTATTTATATTAGTTTTTACATGGCTAATACATTTGCATACTCAATTGTAAATTTGTAAACAAAAAGTTCACAACTCAGATAATAGTGCATATATCCACTTCAGCATTTGTAATTATATTAGTTTTTACAAGGTTAATACATTTGCATACTCAATTGTAAATTTGTAAACAAAAAGTTCACAGCGCAGCTAATAATGCCTGTATTTTGTGTATATATTAGTTTTTACAAGGCTAATACATTTGCATACTCAATTGTAAATTTGTAGACAAAAAGTTCACAACTCAGCTAATAATGCATGTATCCACGTCAGAATTTGTACTTATATTAGTTTTAACACGGCTAATACATTTGCATACTCAATTGTAAATTTGTAAACAAAAAGTTCCCATCTCAGCTAATAATGCATATATCCACTTCAGAATTCGTAATTATATTAGTTTTTACACGGCTAATACTGTATTTTACTCAATTGTAAAATTGTAAACAAAAAGTTCACAACTCAGATAATAGTGCATATATCCACTTCAGAATTTGTAATTATATTAGTTTTTACATGGCTAATACATTTGCATACTCAATAGTAAATTTGTAAACAAAAAGTTCACAACTCAGCTAGTAATGCATGTATCCACTTCAGAATTTGTAATTATATTAGTTTTTACATGGCTAATACATTTGCATACTCAATTGTAAATTTGTAAACAAAAAGTTCACAACTCAGCTAATAATGCCTGAATCCACTTCAGAATTTGTATTTATATTAGTTTTTACAAGGCTAATACATTTGCATACTCAATTGTAAATTTGTAAGCAAAAAGTTAACAACTCAGCTAAGAATGCATGTATCCACGGCAGAATTTGTACTTATATTAGTTTTTACACGGCTTATACATTTGCATACTCAATTGTAAATTTGTAAACAAAAAGTTCACAACTCAGATAATAGTGCATATATCCACTTCAGAGTTTGTAATTTTTTTAGTTTTTACATGGCTAATACATTTGCATACTCAATTGTAAAATTGTAAACAAAAAGTTCACAACTCAGCTAATAATTCATGTATCCACTTCACAATTTGTAATTATATTAGTTTTTACATGGCTAATACATTTGCATGCTCAATTGTAAAATTGTAAACAAAAAGTTCACAACTCAGATAATAGTGCATATATCCACTTCAGAATTTGTAATTATATTAGTTTTTACATGGCTAATACATTTGCATACTCAGGTATAAATTTGTAAACAAAAATTTCACAACTCAGCTAATAATGCCTGAATCCACTTCAGAATTTGTATTTATATTAGTTTTTACAAGGCTAATACATTTGCATACTCAATTGTAAATTTGTAAACAAAAAGTTCACAACTCAGATAATAGTGCATATATCCACTTCAGAATTTGTAATTATATTAGTTTTTACATGGCTAATACATTTGCATACTCAATTGTAATTTTGTAAACAAAAAGTTCACAACTCAGCTAATAATGCATGTATCCACTTCAGAATTTGTAATTATATTAGTTTTTACATGGCTAATACATTTGCATACTCAATTGTAAATTTGTAAACAAAAAGTTCACAACTCAGCTAATAATGCCTGAATCCACTTCAGAATTCGTATTTATATTAGTTTTTACAAGGCTAATACATTTGCATACTCAATTGTAAATTTGTAAGCAAAAAGTTAACAACTCAGCTAAGAATGCATGTATCCACGGCAGAATTTGTACTTATATTAGTTTTTACACGGCTTATACATTTGCATACTCAATTGTAAATTTGTAAACAAAAAGTTCACAACTCAGCTAATAATGCCTGAATCCACTTCAGAATTTGTACTTATATTAGTTTTTACACGGCGTATACATTTGCATACTCAATTGTAAATTTGTAAACAAAAAGTTCACAACTCAGATAATAATGCATATATCCACTTCAGAATTTGTATTTATATTAGTTTTTACATGGCTAATACATTTGCATGCTCAATTGTAAAATTGTAAACAAAAAGTTCACAACTCAGATAATAGTGCATATATCCACTTCAGAATTTGTAATTATATTAGTTTTTACATGGCTAATACATTTGCATACTCAGGTATAAATTTGAAAACAAAAATTTCACAACTCAGCTAAAAATGCCTGAATCCACTTCAGAATTTGTATATATATTAGTTTTTACAAGGCTAATACATTTGCATACTCAATTGTAAATTTGTAAACAAAAATTTCACAGCTCAGCTAATAATGCCTGTATCCACTTCAGAATTTGTATTTATATAAGTTTTTACAGGGCTAATACATTTGCATACTCAATTGTAAATTTGTAAGCAAAAAGTTCACAACTCACATAATAGTGCATATATCCACTTCAGAATTTGTAATTATATTAGTTTTTACACGGCTAATACATTTGCATACTCAATTGTAAATTTAAAAACAAAAAGTTCACAACTCAGCTAATAATGCCTGAATCCACTTTAGAATTTGTATTCACAACTCAGCTAATAATGCATGTATTAACGGCAGAATTTGTACTTATATTAGTTTTTACACGGCTTATACATTTGCATACTCAATTGTAAATTTGTAAACAAAAAGTTCACAACTCAGATAATAATGCATATATCCACTTCAGAATTTGTATTTATATTTGTTTTTACATGGCTAATACATTTGCATGCTCAATTGTAAAATTGTAAACAAAAAGTTCACAACTCAGATAATAGTGCATATATCCACTTCAGAATTTGTAATTATATTAGTTTTTACATGGCTAATACATTTGCATACTCAGGTATAAATTTGTAAACAAAAATTTCACAACTCAGCTAATAATGCCTGAATCCACTTCAGAATTAGTATTTATATTAGTTTTTACACGGCTAATACATTTGCATACTAAATTGTAAATTTGAAAACAAAAAGTTCACAACTCAGCTAATAATGCCTGTATCCACTTCAGAATTTGTATTTATATTAGTTTTTACAAGGTTAATACGTTTGCATACTCAATTATAAATTTGTAAACAAAAAGTTCACAACTCAGCTAATAATGCTTGTATCCACTTCAGAATTAGTATTTATATTAGTTTTTACACGGCTAATACATTTGCATACTCAATTGTAAATTTAAAAACAAAAAGTTCACAACTCAGCTAATAATGCCTGAATCCACTTTAGAATTTGTATTCACAACTCAGCTAATAATGCATGTATTAACGGCAGAATTTGTACTTATATTAGTTTTTACACGGCTTATACATTTGCATACTCAATTGTAAATTTGTAAACAAAAAGTTCACAACTCAGATAATAATGCATATATCCACTTCAGAATTTGTATTTATAGTAGTTTTTACATGGCTAATACATTTGCATACTCAATTGTAAATTTGTAACGTCCTGTCGTCCACGGGTAGTCAGCGGGACGTCCAGGGTCTGTGCAGATATATTTATTTGGTTCAGGCGTGGTTGCTGTAAGAGATTCCGACCCCGTCCCAGAGTAGAACGCTAGAGGATTATGCCGTAAATGTATCTTAATGTTTATTTACTTAAAAGGTACAATTTTCAATAATTTCATGCCGGATCTCGATTCTGGGGTACGCCGTAGTTCCGATTCGTCCTCCTCGTCCCGAGTGCGGCTGTCCGATAGGGGGATGCCGATAGTCCCGCCAGGGTATGGGCCTTTAAAGCCACCCAATAGCGAATGCGTTCGGACTCGAAAGTCAACCATGAGAGAATGCGTTCGGACTCGAAAGTCAACCGAACCCAGTAGTTGTCGGACTCAACAATCAGCTCAGCGCCGTTTGTTGGACTCGAAAGTCAGCTCAGAGAAGTTCGGACTCGAAAGTCTGCAGATTAGGACTCGAAAGTCAGCTCGAAGACGTTTGTTGGACTCGAAAGTCAGCTCGGAGAAGTTCGGACTCGAAAGTCTGCAGATTAGGACTCGAAAGTCAGCTCGAAGACGTTTGTTGGACTCGAAAGTCAGCTCGGAGAAGTTCGGACTCGAAAGTCTGAAAATTCGGACTCGAAAGTCAGCCGAGAGAGTCGGACTCTGAAGTCGGCAGTATTTTGGACTCGCAAGTCAGCCGAGAGACTCGGACTCGAAAGTCTGCAGTATTTTGGACTCGCAAGTCAGCAGAGAGGATTGGACTCGAAAGTCGGCAGTGTTTCGGACTCGCAAGTCAGCAGAGAGAATTGGACTCGAAAGTCGGCGGTATTTTGGACTCGCAAGTCAGCAGAGAGAATTGGACTCGAAAGTCGGCAGTGTTTTGGACTCGAAAGTCGGCAGAGATCCTAACTACGATTTATAAATAGGAACCAGAGTTCCCAAAAAGTGACTTCGCTGCTAACTACTGGGGAGGTTAACTCGACCCAATCGCAGTCGGCTGCTAAGTGCTTACTCCAGGGCCGTGGTCCGCTTTATATAGGTCCTGGCGAGGCTTCGGTGTGGCCAGAGTCCTGTGCGGGATTTTCCCGAATAGTGTGGCCAGTCGTTCGGTCTAGTGTGACCCTCCGCTCGCGATCAGTGGCGCGCGCGCGCATTCAATTCAAATATTTCCATTATATCGCCGATTTCTTTTTTTATGTCGCTAATTGTTCCTATTATATTGTGCGCGTACACGCGTCACAAATTTGTAAACAAAAAGTTCACAGCTCAGCTAATAATGCATGTATCCACTTCAGAATTTGTATTTATATTCGTTTTTACAAGGCTAATACATTTGCATACTCAATTGTAAATTTGTAAACAAAAAGTTCACAGCTCAGCTAATAATGCCTGTGTCCACTTCAGAATTTGTATTTATATTAGTTTTTACAGGGCTAATTCATTTGCATACTCAATTGTAAATTTGTAAACAAAAAGTTCACAACTCAGCTAATAATCCATTCACTTCAGAACTTGTATTTATATTAGTTTTTACACGGCTAATACATTTGCATGCTCAATTGTTTTTACAAGGTTAATACATTTGCATACTCAGGTATAAATTTGTAAACAAAAATTTCACACCTCAGCTAATAATGCCTGAATCCATTTCAGAATTTGTATTTATATTAGTTTTTACAAGGCTAATACATTTGCATACTCAATTGTAAATTTGTAAACAAAAAGTTCACAGCTCAGCTAATAATGCCTGTATCCACTTCAAAATTTGTATTTACATTAGTTTTTACACGGCTAATACATTTGCATGCTCAATTGTAAAATTGTAAACAAAAAGTTCACAACTCAGATAATTGTGCATATATCCACTTCAGAATTTGTAATTATATTAGTTTTTACATGGCTAATACATTTGCATACTCAATTGTAAATTTGTAAACAAAAAGAACACAACTCAGCTAATAATTCATGTATCCACTTCAGAATTTGTATTTATATTAGTTTTTACACGGCTAATACATTTGCATGCTCAATTGTAAAATTGTAAAATTGTAAACAAATAGTTCACAACTCAGATAATAGTGCATATATCCACTTCAGAATTTGTAATTATATTAGTTTTTACATGGCTAATACATTTGCATACTCAATTGTAATTTTGTAAACAAAAAGTTCACAACTCAGCTAATAATGCATGTATCCACGGCAGAATTTGTACTTATATTAGTTTTTACACGGCTTATACATTTGCATACTCAATTGTAAATTTGTAAACAAAAAGTTCACAACTCAGCTAATAATGCCTGAATCCACTTCAGAATTTGTATTTATATTAGTTTTTACAAGGCTAATACATTTGCATACTCAATTGTAAATTTGTAAGCAAAAAGTTCACAACTCAGATAATAGTGCATATATCCACTTCAGAATTTGTAATTATATTAGTTTTTACACGGCTAATACATTTGCATACTCAATTGTAAATTTAAAAACAAAAAGTTCACAACTCAGCTAATAATGCCTGAATCCACTTTAGAATTTGTATTCACAACTCAGCTAATAATGCATGTATTAACGGCAGAATTTGTACTTATATTAGTTTTTACACGGCTTATACATTTGCATACTCAATTGTAAATTTGTAAACAAAAAGTTCACAACTCAGATAATAATGCATATATCCACTTCAGAATTTGTATTTATATTTGTTTTTACATGGCTAATACATTTGCATGCTCAATTGTAAAATTGTAAACAAAAAGTTCACAACTCAGATAATAGTGCATATATCCACTTCAGAATTTGTAATTATATTAGTTTTTACATGGCTAATACATTTGCATACTCAGGTATAAATTTGTAAACAAAAATTTCACAACTCAGCTAATAATGCCTGAATCCACTTCAGAATTAGTATTTATATTAGTTTTTACACGGCTAATACATTTGCATACTAAATTGTAAATTTGAAAACAAAAAGTTCACAACTCAGCTAATAATGCCTGTATCCACTTCAGAATTTGTATTTATATTAGTTTTTACAAGGTTAATTACGTTTGCATACTCAATTGTAAATTTGTAAACAAAAAGTTCACAACTCAGCTAATAATGCTTGTATCCACTTCAGAATTAGTATTTATATTAGTTTTTACACGGCTAATACATTTGCATACTCAATTGTAAATTTAAAAACAAAAAGTTCACAACTCAGCTAATAATGCCTGAATCCACTTTAGAATTTGTATTCACAACTCAGCTAATAATGCATGTATTAACGGCAGAATTTGTACTTATATTAGTTTTTACACGGCTTATACATTTGCATACTCAATTGTAAATTTGTAAACAAAAAGTTCACAACTCAGATAATAATGCATATATCCACTTCAGAATTTGTATTTATAGTAGTTTTTACATGGCTAATACATTTGCATACTCAATTGTAAATTTGTAACGTCCTGTCGTCCACGGGTAGTCAGCGGGACGTCCAGGGTCTGTGCAGATATATTTATTTCGTTCAGGCGTGGTTGCTGTAAGAGATTCCGACCCCGTCCCAGAGTAGAACGCTAGAGGATTATGCCGTAAATGTATCTTAATGTTTAT
Organism: Drosophila kikkawai; assembly: GCF_030179895.1. Lineage (NCBI taxonomy): Eukaryota > Metazoa > Arthropoda > Insecta > Diptera > Drosophilidae > Drosophila > Drosophila kikkawai. The sequence goes on from NW_027222684.1 coordinate 7,517, forward strand.
TTACTTAAAAGGTACAATTTTCAATAATTTCATGCCGGATCTCGATTCTGGGGTACGCCGTAGTTCCGATTCGTCCTCCTCGTCCCGAGTGCGGCTGTCCGATAGGGGGATGCCGATAGTCCCGCCAGGGTATGGGCCTTTAAAGCCACCCAATAGCGAATGCGTTCGGACTCGAAAGTCAACCACGAGAGAATGCGTTCGGACTCGAAAGTCAACCGAACCCAGTAGTTGTCGGACTCAACAATCAGCTCAGCGCCGTTTGTTGGACTCGAAAGTCAGCTCAGAGAAGTTCGGACTCGAAAGTCTGCAGATTAGGACTCGAAAGTCAGCTCGAAGACGTTTGTTGGACTCGAAAGTCAGCTCGGAGAAGTTCGGACTCGAAAGTCTGCAGATTAGGACTCGAAAGTCAGCTCGAAGACGTTGGACTCGAAAGTCTGCAAATTCGGACTCGAAAGTCAGCCGAGAGAGTCGGACTCTGAAGTCGGCAGTATTTTGGACTCGCAAGTCAGCCGAGAGACTCGGACTCGAAAGTCTGCAGTATTTTGGACTCGCAAGTCAGCAGAGAGGATTGGACTCGAAAGTCGGCAGTGTTTCGGACTCGCAAGTCAGCAGAGAGAATTGGACTCGAAAGTCGGCGGTATTTTGGACTCGCAAGTCAGCAGAGAGAATTGGACTCGAAAGTCGGCAGTGTTTTGGACTCGAAAGTCGGCAGAGATCCTAACTACGATTTATAAATAGGAACCAGAGTTCCCAAAAAGTGACTTCGCTGCTAACTACTGGGGAGGTTAACTCGACCCAATCGCAGTCGGCTGCTAAGTGCTTACTCCAGGGCCGTGGTCCGCTTTATATAGGTCCTGGCGAGGCTTCGGTGTGGCCAGAGTCCTGTGCGGGATTTTCCCGAATAGTGTGGCCAGTCGTTCGGTCTAGTGTGACCCTCCGCTCGCGATCAGTGGCGCGCGCGCGCATTCAATTCAAATATTTCCATTATATCGCCGATTTCTTTTTTTATGTCGCTAATTGTTCCTATTATATTCTACCAAGATATATTGTGCGCGTACACGCGTCACAAATTTGTAAACAAAAAGTTCACAGCTCAGCTAATAATGCATGTAGCGTGTAACGTTAGAAAGTCTGACGGGTTACTGAGGATCTGAGCTGCGGGGGCACGCTATAGTATCCGGCTCTAGCTCGTCGGCTTTGGGGGTGGTGGTCTTGCTTGACCCAGACCTCTGCGCTTTATTATTAAAAGAATCGAGAATTGAGCGTGCTTGCGACAAAATAAAAGGAACTAGAACTAAACCGGAATAGAAAACAAATAAATTCAGAAGGAAGGAAAGAGAGGAAGACTAGAGATTTGAAGAAAGAAAGTAAAGGATTGAGAAAGCTAATTTTGCGAGAACACGGCTGTTGTTGTGCTCGCGGTATGCCCACCCAACCTATGATCACCTTCCTTTGGAGGCATAACTCCGGTGACCCCTTCGGATACCCTACTCTCACGGATTCATCAGCAGAGTTAAAAAAGTTTTAGTTTTAGGTATTCATGATTTTAATCGTCTTTTCTAATATTCTTATAGCTAGAATAATCTAGGAACATTGTAAGATAATAGTAGATATAGCTAAAGGAACAATAGATGTGGTAATATTGACCCTAAATAAAACTTAATCGAAATTTCTCTAAGTGTAGCTGATCTAAAGAGGTAATCATTTTTTTTTAAATGAACAAAATTATACTAAATTCGCAGCTATATTTAGATTCACTTTAACTAACTGTAATTAAGTTTTAAAACTAATATTATTGCTGAAATTCATTTACTTGTTTCAAAACTAAGCTTCATTTTTAATCGAGATCAATTATAATAGATTCCGTAATCTAGATTTTATTTCTATTAGTTAACGTAATTGTTTTAGAGAAAAATGTAAGCTAAGCTCCGCACTGATTTCGAAAAGTTGCAAAAGATAATTCATTTCAATTTCAATTTAAGGAAAGCATTAAGTTAAGGTCACTTCTCTCATTCAATTTGTCGAAAGAACACAATACCATTGGTTATGTAACTCACTCAGGATAATTCCAACGAAGAAGATCGATCTCCGGCGTGGTTCACTGAAAAAGAAATTCGACAGACCCTTGCTTCCTTCAACTCTATAACTTTTCGATGCCATTTAGAACTGGCCTTAATTCATCGCTACTCTAACTTTAACTTTTCTCGATTTAAGAAACTTTATAGATAGTTAAACTAAATTAATTCGAAGAATTTAAATTAATTCAAAATTCACACATTAATTCAAAGTATGTTTTGCCTCTGGGCACTTTCTTCACAGTATTCCAGAATTGTATTCGATTTGTTGACATTTGATTCGCATTTGTCTCTCAAAAATAACTCTGCTTCGCAGCATACTTAAATTGTTTTAATTCGTATTGATCAGATCGGCTGCCACAAAAGCGAGAAAAAGTAGTTTGGCTAAATTCGTTAGGCCATGCCAAAAGACAAAAATATTGAAGGGAGGTTAAGTCTGATCGACCACGGCAAAGGCACAAAAATATGGATGTGAGGTTAAATCAGACATGACTCGCAGGTCAAAGTTTCGCTACAGGAACCATGAAAACACAGAGAAATCCCTAAACGGCTCCTGGTAGAGATGCGTTGCTCGATCAGGCAACGATGCGCTGCAGGATTACTCTCCCTCGACGTTTAGCAGCGCAGCCATGCTAATTAGACATCCTTACGGCTCGTAAGCCCCTCCTAGGAGGCCACCCGAGAGGGGTGCTCCTTAGGACGCTCTGGAGTTCAGCAGAAGTTCTCGATGCTTGTTCCTGAACCCTCTTTAGCTCCTTTTAAAGCTCCTTAACTCGTTACGAGATTACTGCGTCCCGAGTTGACAATTCCTTAAAAAGAATGGCCGCAGGAAATGAACTTGACAGCCTGGTCAAAGGACAACAATCTGGCAACGCTTTTAAGCTTGCCATCGATACTTGATCGATATGGCTACACCGATCTATTTCTGATCTGGTAACGCTTCTAAGCTTAATATCGATACCTACTCGATATGGCCACACTGATCCATGTCAGATCTGGTAACGCCAACTTCAGGATCTCAAATTCAAATATTAATTGAAATTGGTTTAAATCTGAGATAAAATACTAAACAAATTCTGGTCTAGCCAATCGGGTAAGCACAAATCGAGACAAACTCGGTTCGTTTCTCAAACGAATTTTTTTAATGAATATTTCACTTTGCAGACGCTACAGGCGCCGTTACAAAGCCCCCCTGCCACAATCAGACTAGGGTATTTTTCCCCTAGAGATACCCTAGGCTGATACCGCCTGGAGCGACTTTACTGTCGAATATCCTTTGCGTGATAATTTCCCAGGACTCGACCTTGCAAATCTTCTAATTCATAATATGAACTTCCTAGCTTTTTCCTTACTCGGGCTTTCACAAATGTGGGCCCGAATTTAGCGTTATATCCGGTTTGAAAGCAACTCTGTTTAAAATTGCGACGGAAAACTTCCTGTCCTACAGCAAAAGATACTTCTCGCGATCGCAAATTATACCGCTTTTCGTTCTGTTCGTGTGCTTTCTGCATTTGCTTAGTCGCATCTTCCCGAATCAATTCGAACGAATCTTGCCGATTGAACATTAATGAACGATCGTCTAACATGTTCAACTTCCTCAACAAGGAATATGTAGAACCTGTGGTTACCATATGTTGACCAAAAGCCATATAGTATGGAGTAGTCCCTATACTGGAATGAATTGAGGATCTTAAGGCACAACATATTTTATTAAGGTACTCGTCCCAGTCCTTTTGGTCCGGACGTAGATAAGCTCTTATGCCAGCGATAACAGAACGATTAACGCGTTCAGACGCATTGGCTTGCGGCGAATGGACAGCTGTTAATGTATGCGATATTTCGTACTGCCGCATCAGTTTTTGAAATGCTTCGGAACGAAATTGAGAACCGTTGTCAGACACAACTGTTTCCGGAACTCCAAAAGTCATAAACAGCTCTCCTTCGAGATATTTAACTACGACACTCGCATTTATCTTCTTAACTGGTTTTAAGAAAATAAATTTAGAAAAATGATCGAGAACAATAAATATTCCGATATTTCCACTTCTAGAACGTGGGTACGGTCCAAGAAAATCAATGAAAATTCGCTGAAAAAGTCTAACCGTTTCTGGCGCTTTTCCCAAAGGCGGCCTAAGAACATGACTCGGTGACTTCGTAGACTTGCAAGTCTCACAAGAACTAATGTACGCTTTTACGTCAGGCACGAGTCGAGGCCAAAAATAGTATCTTCTCACTCGTTCAATAGTCTTATGTATTCCCCCATGAGACGCTAAAGGACTATTGTGCGCTTGAAACAGAACTTTAGATACTAAACCATTAGGTATCCATAACTTCCATGCATACTCATCATGCTTTTGTTCACCAGTTAGATGTTCTGCTTTTCTGTATACATATCCGTCTTCTGCTTTAAGATCCGGAAAGTTTGTTTTATTAGCATTAACCTTTGCTACCAAATCTTGATATTCCGGGGACTTAAATTCTTCTGAGTTTAAATCAATTAGTAAACCTTCTTGCAGATCTACAGCTGCTATTTCATCCTCGTTTACACGCGATAACGAATCAGGAACAACGTTCAAAATACCCTTACGATGTTCGATTTTGAAACGATATCTTTGCAGAGCTAATGCCCATCGAGCTAAGCGTGAGCTAAGGTCGTGATTGGACATGAGCCATTTTAACGAAGCATGGTCAGTTATGATTTTAAAATCATGACCTTCTACATAGGCTCTGAAGTCTCTCAGCGCTACTATCGCAGCTAAACATTCTTGCTCAGTCACAGTATAGTTGCGCTGAGCTTTATTCAACTTCTTTGAAATAAATGCTATCGGGCGCTCGTCTCCTTCTTCGGATACTTGCACTAGCACTCCACCAACTCCAGACTTGCTAGCATCACAATGAATGGCGAATGGTTTAGAAAAATCTGGGCTGCATAAAACCGGAGCTTGACTAAGGCGACTCTTTAACACTTTAAATGCTTCTAACGCTTCGGGTGTCAAGGAAAATTTTCGCTTTGTTGTCATGAGATCGGTCAACGGCGCAGCAATTGTTGCAAAGTTCGGTACAAATTTACGGTACCAACCACACAAACCCATAAAGCTTCTCAAGCCTCTCAGAGTTTTCGGCACCGGAAAATCAGTTATAGCCTTTACCTTTTCAGGGTCGGTTCGAATACCACCATCTCCTATTATGTGACCTAAATAGCGAACTCTCCGCATACAGAAATGACTTTTGCCAATATTGATCGTCAATCCAGCACGCTTGATTTGAACGGCTATTTCTCTGAGAACTCCCAAGTGACTCTCAAAGTCAGAAGAAACTACTAAAAGGTCATCCAAGTAGACAAACACTTCGTTCCTAAGATGCGCGGGAACGACTTTATCCATTAAACGAGACATGGTACTGGTGGCATTACATAGCCCGAATGGCATCACCTTAAATTGGTAAAGAGGCCTACCAGGGACTGTGAAAGCAGTCTTATCTCTAGACTGAGCTTCAAGTGGCACTTGCCAATAAGCATCTTTTAAGTCGAGACTTGTTATGAACTCGGCTTTAGGCAAGCGGCTTAAAATTCCGCTGATCTGGGGAAGTGGATACGCGTCTTTTTCAGTGAAACTATTGACCTTACGGCAATCTAAACAGATTCTCACTTTGCCTGGTTTGGTGACCATGACAATAGGTGAAGACCACGCGCTATCTGATTCCTCAATCACGCCTAGTTTTAACATTCTGTCAATTTCTTCATACATACTCTTCTCCACTGCAGGCGAAACTGGGAAATGCCGTTGTTTTATTGGTTTAGCATTCCCTACATCAATCGAATGAGTTATCAAGCTAGTCTTGCCAAGACCTTCATCGGTAAACGACGGAAAACATTTTATGACACTAGCTAGCTTTGACTCCATCTCTTCAGATAAGTCGTGTTGATCAACTCCGACCTTTCTGCCAACATCACTCGATTCGAGTTCTGATATCTGCAAATTCTTCGGAAGAAGATTATACAGCCTCCAAAAGTCTATACCCAAGTAAAGATCTTGTTTTAGAGATGGCACTATATAAATAGTTAAAGTCTTTGATACACTACCATATTCTACATCAGTTTTCATTCTGCCTACAATACGTTGTGGACTTCCATCTGCCGTGGTAGCACTAATATTTAGAGACTTATACGCTTTTTCTGTAGAGATTATCTCTTTAGCTAATTCACCGCCGAAACAACTAATGGAAGCACCGGAATCGAGTAACCCATAAACAGTACGATCGAGTACCCGAACAGGCAAAAATGGACGAAGATCTCTAGTTCCAGTAGGAATACCACATATATATTTCAATCCGAGAGTGCAGTTTTTGACATTCTGCCAAAACGTTCTGATTCTCCTAGAACTTCGAGATGTTGATTTCTGAGTACATGATTCAAGGTAAAAGCAAGGTATTTTTGTTTCAGATATATCTTTGATTTTACAATGCAGTAAACTGCCATTGTTAATTGGAACGTCAAGTGTTTTAGATGGTGTTGCTTCTAAATCTGCAACAACCTTTAATCGGTCATTGTTGACTGATGACGTGCGGCATTCGAAGTCTTCACTTTGTGTTGCAACTTCGTAATGCCGAATTGCGAGTTTTTTGTACACTTAACACAATTCGGTTTATAAGTGTTAGCTGCTCCACAGCCGTAGCAAAATACACGCTTTTCAGACAGACAATCTTGGTATCTATGCCCCTCTTTGCGGCAATTCCAACACACCAAGGAAAATGCGTCAACTTCTAAATCGTTATCGGATTCGAATTCAACTTGAGTATCTACTTTCGAACTTAACTCCGAGACTTCTCGTCGAAAAGGAGTTACTTTAGTGTAACCGTGCGAATGTTTGACATCGTCAAGAAAAGCTTCGCGTCGACGACATATTTCTCTCAATTCGGGAACATTTCCAATATCTACGTTCAGTAGTTCGTGCCTTATTTCAGGTCTTAAATTGTTCTTAAGAACACGTGCAAGTTTTCGGGAGGACCATGGTGTCTCCAATTGATCGATTAAAACGTTTACACTGTCATAAAAACTGTCGAAGGTCTCATTAGGCTTTTGTTTTCTGTTTCGTATTAACTCTTCTATGTCTACATCGTCTCTTCTTTGACGAAATTGACACCGTAATGCGGAACATAGCCTGTCCCAATGAACTTCGGAAACTGATTTGTGGTAGCGCCAATAAAACTCGTTGGCTTTACCCTCAAAGAGAACGCTAACATGCCTACAGAGAACTGGGAAGTTTCCTTCTAACGTTTGGTGCGTGAGGGCTTCTACTCTGTAGATAAAATTATCTATAGTTACACCTGATCCTGAATATTTGATTTTCCATCCGTTCAGGATGTGAACTACTTTGTCGGGTCTATTTATGAGATCAGACGAAGAACTTCTATGAGAAACTGGCGATCCAGTGTTAGTCATAAACCTATTTACATTAGGTATTTGTTCACCACCGCTAGTTTGTGGTTGGATGGCTTCTACTAACGGTGTAGGCGTAGTTGACCTTTCGTCACCATTAGCAGCAGAATTAGTAGGTGTTGCAATAATACTTTTAACGCTTTCAACCACGGTAGCTTTCACTAATTCGGCCATTTTCTCCGATAAAATCGTGAGCAATCTACGCTCCATGGCAAGTAAAGTAATAGCATTAACGTTATTAATTTGGTTGCTATCTAACCTAACTGACGTACTAGGCATATCCTCTGATGGATTTCTAGTTTCGAAAACCTCTGTTTGACGACTTCTAGATTGAGATCGTGTTTGTAACCCTTTATTTTCTGTTACTGGTCTACAATTGGTTTCGCAAACGGGACAGAAATCGCTTCTCTTAAAGTGTAGTTCTATACACTTCTTGTGGAACTCATGTTTACATGACGTTTTAAAAATGTCAGTTGCAGACTTGATCTCAAGTTTACACAACGGACAGACTGGCTTGGTTGCTCCCTCAGAGCCCTTGTCTGGAGAGTGACCTACTCCCATTTTAAGATAAGGTAACGATAGAGATAAGAGATAAGAGATTTCAAATAGCGATAATCAAGATACAATAACTCAAACCAACACCGAAATAAGATAATAGCAAAATAATACAAAAAAAAATATATATAACAAAATCTTTTAGAAACTTGAACTCAATGCTTGATGTCCCCGTGTCGTAAGGTACCGACATAATTAGTGAACTTTCTCGGAAAATATAGAATTTGAAGAAACAGAGAGGTGTGGTTCGCATCTTTCAACAAAAAATTAGAACCAACAGAGAGGATGTCAAAATTTGCAAAAATATCAAACGGACAACGGCTTATTCGCAAACAAAACCTTTGTATTCCTGTTATAACTCTAACAAAATCTAACTCCTCTGAGGAGAAATGAAATTGAAATCTTACTGTTAGTCCTTCGTGGATAGAGTACGTCTATATGACAGAAACTCTATATTCCAAAGCGATTGAATCTTACAAAAAAAATTTAAATTCCCAGAGTCTTGTTTACGCAACGATTTGAAAAATTTGGACAGGGCCAGAAGATCAACCAAGGTTCGATTCATCTGTATTTTCCTCCACCCAATTCTTTCTCACCTTTGCGTAATGAGGAAAATCTTTATCGTTAAAATTTAATCGTGGCCAAGAAGAAAACCCAAAGTTCTCATTCCTTGTTTTCCTAATCAATTAACAAATGAACGGAAAAAATTTTGAGAAGAAAATTAAAGTTGAAAATTTGAAAGTATAGAAAAGATTTTTGAATTTATCTATCTGTGAGTCTCAATGAGGTATTACTGTACTCACTGAGGCCCCACGTTGGGCGCCACTTGTTTTCTTATTAATAATAAAATTATAACTGTAGCGTGTAACGTTAGAAAGTCTGACGGGTTACTGAGGATCTGAGCTGCGGGGGCACGCTATAGTATCCGGCTCTAGCTCGTCGGCTTTGGGGGTGGTGGTCTTGCTTGACCCAGACCTCTGCGCTTTATTATTAAAAGAATCGAGAATTGAGCGTGCTTGCGACAAAATAAAAGGAACTAGAACTAAACCGGAATAGAAAACAAATAAATTCAGAAGGAAGGAAAGAGAGGAAGACTAGAGATTTGAAGAAAGAAAGTAAAGGATTGAGAAAGCTAATTTTGCGAGAACACGGCTGTTGTTGTGCTCGCGGTATGCCCACCCAACCTATGATCACCTTCCTTTGGAGGCATAACTCCGGTGACCCCTTCGGATACCCTACTCTCACGGATTCATCAGCAGAGTTAAAAAAGTTTTAGTTTTAGGTATTCATGATTTTAATCGTCTTTTCTAATATTCTTATAGCTAGAATAATCTAGGAACATTGTAAGATAATAGTAGATATAGCTAAAGGAACAATAGATGTGGTAATATTGACCCTAAATAAAACTTAATCGAAATTTCTCTAAGTGTAGCTGATCTAAAGAGGTAATCATTTTTTTTTAAATGAACAAAATTATACTAAATTCGCAGCTATATTTAGATTCACTTTAACTAACTGTAATTAAGTTTTAAAACTAATATTATTGCTGAAATTCATTTACTTGTTTCAAAACTAAGCTTCATTTTTAATCGAGATCAATTATAATAGATTCCGTAATCTAGATTTTATTTCTATTAGTTAACGTAATTGTTTTAGAGAAAAATGTAAGCTAAGCTCCGCACTGATTTCGAAAAGTTGCAAAAGATAATTCATTTCAATTTCAATTTAAGGAAAGCATTAAGTTAAGGTCACTTCTCTCATTCAATTTGTCGAAAGAACACAATACCATTGGTTATGTAACTCACTCAGGATAATTCCAACGAAGAAGATCGATCTCCGGCGTGGTTCACTGAAAAAGAAATTCGACAGACCCTTGCTTCCTTCAACTCTATAACTTTTCGATGCCATTTAGAACTGGCCTTAATTCATCGCTACTCTAACTTTAACTTTTCTCGATTTAAGAAACTTTATAGATAGTTAAACTAAATTAATTCGAAGAATTTAAATTAATTCAAAATTCACACATTAATTCAAAGTATGTTTTGCCTCTGGGCACTTTCTTCACAGTATTCCAGAATTGTATTCGATTTGTTGACATTTGATTCGCATTTGTCTCTCAAAAATAACTCTGCTTCGCAGCATACTTAAATTGTTTTAATTCGTATTGATCAGATCGGCTGCCACAAAAGCGAGAAAAAGTAGTTTGGCTAAATTCGTTAGGCCATGCCAAAAGACAAAAATATTGAAGGGAGGTTAAGTCTGATCGACCACGGCAAAGGCACAAAAATATGGATGTGAGGTTAAATCAGACATGACTCGCAGGTCAAAGTTTCGCTACAGGAACCATGAAAACACAGAGAAATCCCTAAACGGCTCCTGGTAGAGATGCGTTGCTCGATCAGGCAACGATGCGCTGCAGGATTACTCTCCCTCGACGTTTAGCAGCGCAGCCATGCTAATTAGACATCCTTACGGCTCGTAAGCCCCTCCTAGGAGGCCACCCGAGAGGGGTGCTCCTTAGGACGCTCTGCAGTTCAGCAGAAGTTCTCGATGCTTGTTCCTGAACCCTCTTTAGCTCCTTTTAAAGCTCCTTAACTCGTTACGAGATTACTGCGTCCCGAGTTGACAATTCCTTAACTCGTTATGAGTTCATTACGTGGGGCACGATCTGTAAATGTGATTTGATTAAGACCGTGTCGCACTGGCGGGGGCTATGGCGTACCTGTGCCCCAAATATAGTAATCCTGGGAGTTTCCTGCTCGGTTCTCCACTGATGATGATTACTGTGCCGACTAGGCGCCAGCAACGGCGGCGAGGAGCCCCGTCTGGGTCTCGGCAGCGCCGGCAAAAAGCTAAGTTTGCGATCTGCAGAAAATTCGAGGTTAAATATAACCAAAATACAGACGCCAGCTTACTCACTTTATAAAAATCACTTGTGGCACTTGTTCACCACTTTATCTAGCCGGATGCCACTTCGCGATTTAATATTTCGCACTTTACAGGCTTTTTAACTTAATTTTCTCGAGTAGAGAGACGCACGTCCACTTCTGCTGCCGGTTCAATGAAAAAGAATGGCCGCAGGAAATGAACTTGACAGCCTGGTCAAAGGACAACAATCTGGCAACGCTTTTAAGCTTGCCATCGATACTTGATCGATATGGCTACACCGATCTATTTCTGATCTGGTAACGCTTCTAAGCTTAATATCGATACCTACTCGATATGGCCACACTGATCCATGTCAGATCTGGTAACGCCAACTTCAGGATCTCAAATTCAAATATTAATTGAAATTGGTTTAAATCTGAGATAAAATACTAAACAAATTCTGGTCTAGCCAATCGGGTAAGCACAAATCGAGACAAACTCGGTTCGTTTCTCAAACGAATTTTTTTAATGAATATTTCACTTTGCAGACGCTACAGGCGCCGTTACATGCATGTATCCACTTCAGAATTTGTATTTATATTCGTTTTTACAAGGCTAATACATTTGCATACTCAATTGTAAATTTGTAAACAAAAAGTTCACAGCTCAGCTAATAATGCCTGTGTCCACTTCAGAATTTGTATTTATATTAGTTATTACAGGGCTAATTCATTTGCATACTCAATTGTAAATTTGTAAACAAAAAGTTCACAACTCAGCTAATAATCCATTCACTTCAGAATTTGTATTTATATTAGTTTTTACACGGCTAATACATTTGCATGCTCAATTGTTTTTACAAGGTTAATACATTTGCATACTCAGGTATAAATTTGTAAACAAAAATTTCACACCTCAGCTAATAATGCCTGAATCCATTTCAGAATTTGTATTTATATTAGTTTTTACAAGGCTAATACATTTGCATACTCAATTGTAAATTTGTAAACAAAAAGTTCACAGCTCAGCTAATAATGCCTGTATCCACTTCAAAATTTGTATTTACATTAGTTTTTACACGGCTAATACATTTGCATGCTCAATTGTAAAATTGTAAACAAAAAGTTCACAACTCAGATAATAGTGCATATATCCACTTCAGAATTTGTAATTATATTAGTTTTTACATGGCTAATACATTTGCATACTCAATTGTAAATTTGTAAACAAAAAGAACACAACTCAGCTAATAATTCATGTATCCACTTCAGAATTTGTATTTATATTAGTTTTTACACGGCTAATACATTTGCATGCTCAATTGTAAAATTGTAAAATTGTAAACAAATAGTTCACAACTCAGATAATAGTGCATATATCCACTTCAGAATTTGTAATTATATTAGTTTTTACATGGCTAATACATTTGCATACTCAATTGTAAATTTGTAAACAAAAAGTTCACAACTCAGCTAATAATTCATGTATCCACTTCAGAATTTGTATTTATATTAGTTTTTACATGGCTAATACATTTGCATACTCAATTGTAAATTTGTAAACAAAAAGTTCACAACTCAGCTAATAATGCCTGAATCCACTTCAGAATTTGTATTTATATTAGTTTTTACAAGGCTAATACATTTGCATACTCAGGTATAAATTTGTAAACAAAAATTTCACACCTCAGCTAATAATGCCTGAATCCATTTCAGAATTTGTATTTATATTAGTTTTTACAAGGCTAATACATTTGCATACTCAATTGTAAATTTGTAAACAAAAAGTTCACAGCTCAGCTAATAATGCCTGTATCCACTTCAAAATGTGTATTTACATTAGTTTTTACACGGCTAATACATTTGCATGCTCAATTGTAAAATTGTAAACAAAAAGTTCACAACTCAGATAATAGTGCATATATCCACTTCAGAATTTGTAATTATATTAGTTTTTACATGGCTAATACATTTGCATACTCAATTGTAAATTTGTAAACAAAAAGAACACAACTCAGCTAATAATTCATGTATCCACTTCAGAATTTGTATTTATATTAGTTTTTACACGGCTAATACATTTGCATGCTCAATTGTAAAATTGTAAAATTGTAAACAAATAGTTCACAACTCAGATAATAGTGCATATATCCACTTCAGAATTTGTAATTATATTAGTTTTTACATGGCTAATACATTTGCATACTCAATTGTAAATTTGTAAACAAAAAGTTCACAACTCAGCTAATAATTCATGTATCCACTTCAGAATTTGTATTTATATTAGTTTTTACATGGCTAACACATTTGCATACTCAATTGTAAATTTGTAAACAAAAAGTTCACAACTCAGCTAATAATGCCTGAATCCACTTTAGAATTTGTATTTATATTAGTTTTTACAAGGCTAATACATTTGCATACTCAATTGTAAATTTGTAAGCAAAAAGTTAACAACTCAGCTAAGAATGCATGTATCCACGGCAGAATTTGTACTTATATTAGTTTTTACACGGCTTATACATTTGCATACTCAATTGTAAATTTGTAAACAAAAAGTTCACAACTCAGATAATAGTGCATATATCCACTTCAGAATTTGTAATTATATTAGTTTTTACATGGCTAATACATTTGCATACTCAATTGTAAATTTGTAAACAAAAAGTTCACAACTCAGCTAATAATTCATGTATCCACTTCAGAATTTGTATTTATATTAGTTTTTACATGGCTAATACATTTGCATACTCAATTGTAAATTTGTAAACAAAAAGAACACAACTCAGCTAATAATTCATGTATCCACTTCAGAATTTGTATTTATATTAGTTTTTACACGGCTAATACATTTGCATGCTCAATTGTAAAATTGTAAAATTGTAAACAAATAGTTCACAACTCAGATAATAGTGCATATATCCACTTCAGAATTTGTAATTATATTAGTTTTTACATGGCTAATACATTTGCATACTCAATTGTAAATTTGTAAACAAAAAGTTCACAACTCAGCTAATAATTCATGTATCCACTTCAGAATTTGTATTTATATTAGTTTTTACATGGCTAATACATTTGCATACTCAATTGTAAATTTGTAAACAAAAAGTTCACAACTCAGCTAATAATGCCTGAATCCACTTCAGAATTTGTATTTATATTAGTTTTTACAAGGCTAATACATTTGCATACTCAATTGTACATTTGTAAACAAAAAGAACACAACTCAGCTAATAATTCATGTATCCACTTCAGAATTTGTATTTATATTAGTTTTTACACGGCTAATACATTTGCATGCTCAATTGTAAAATTGTAAAATTGTAAACAAATAGTTCACAACTCAGATAATAGTGCATATATCCACTTCAGAATTTGTAATTATATTAGTTTTTACATGGCTAATACATTTGCATACTCAATTGTAAATTTGTAAACAAAAAGTTCACAACTCAGCTAATAATTCATGTATCCACTTCAGAATTTGTATTTATATTAGTTTTTACATGGCTAATACATTTGCATACTCAATTGTAAATTTGTAAACAAAAAGAACACAACTCAGCTAATAATTCATGTATCCACTTCAGAATTTGTATTTATATTAGTTTTTACACGGCTAATACATTTGCATGCTCAATTGTAAAATTGTAAAATTGTAAACAAATAGTTCACAACTCAGATAATAGTGCATATATCCACTTCAGAATTTGTAATTATATTAGTTTTTACATGGCTAATACATTTGCATACTCAATTGTAAATTTGTAAACAAAAAGAACACAACTCAGCTAATAATTCATGTATCCACTTCAGAATTTGTATTTATATTAGTTTTTACACGGCTAATACATTTGCATGCTCAATTGTAAAATTGTAAAATTGTAAACAAATAGTTCACAACTCAGATAATAGTGCATATATCCACTTCAGAATTTGTAATTATATTAGTTTTTACATGGCTAATACATTTGCATACTCAATTGTAAATTTGTAAACAAAAAGTTCTCAACTCAGCTAATAATTCATGTATCCACTTCAGAATTTGTATTTATATTAGTTTTTACATGGCTAATACATTTGCATACTCAATTGTAAATTTGTAAACAAAAAGAACACAACTCAGCTAATAATTCATGTATCCACTTCAGAATTTGTATTTATATTAGTTTTTACACGGCTAATACATTTGCATGCTCAATTGTAAAATTGTAAAATTGTAAACAAATAGTTCACAACTCAGATAATAGTGCATATATCCACTTCAGAATTTGTAATTATATTAGTTTTTACATGGCTAATACATTTGCATACTCAATTGTAAATTTGTAAACAAAAAGTTCACAACTCAGCTAATAATTCATGTATCCACTTCAGAATTTGTATTTATATTAGTTTTTACATGGCTAATACATTTGCATACTCAATTGTAAATTTGTAAACAAAAAGTTCACAACTCAGCTAATAATGCCTGAATCCATTTCAGAATTTGTATTTATATTAGTTTTTACAAGGCTAATACATTTGCATACTCAATTGTAAATTTGTAAACAAAAAGTTCACAGCTCAGCTAATAATGCCTGTATCCACTTCAAAATTTGTATTTACATTAGTTTTTACACGGCTAATACATTTGCATGCTCAATTGTAAAATTGTAAACAAAAAGTTCACAACTCAGATAATAGTGCATATATCCACTTCAGAATTTGTAATTATATTAGTTTTTACATGGCTAATACATTTGCATACTCAATTGTAAATTTGTAAACAAAAAGAACACAACTCAGCTAATAATTCATGTATCCACTTCAGAATTTGTATTTATATTAGTTTTTACACGGCTAATACATTTGCATGCTCAATTGTAAAATTGTAAAATTGTAAACAAATAGTTCACAACTCAGATAATAGTGCATATATCCACTTCAGAATTTGTAATTATATTAGTTTTTACATGGCTAATACATTTGCATACTCAATTGTAAATTTGTAAACAAAAAGTTCACAACTCAGCTAATAATGCCTGAATCCACTTCAGAATTTGTATTTATATTAGTTTTTACAAGGCTAATACATTTGCATACTCAATTGTAAATTTGTAAGCAAAAAGTTAACAACTCAGCTAAGAATGCATGTATCCACGGCAGAATTTGTACTTATATTAGTTTTTACACGGCTTATACATTTGCATACTCAATTGTAAATTTGTAAACAAAAAGTTCACAACTCAGATAATAGTGCATATATCCACTTCAGAATTTGTAATTATATTAGTTTTTACATGGCTAATACATTTGCATACTCAATTGTAAATTTGTAAACAAAAAGTTCACAACTCAGCTAATAATTCATGTATCCACTTCAGAATTTGTAATTATATTAGTTTTTACATGGCTAATACATTTGCACACTCAATTGTAAAATTGTAAACAAAAAGTTCACAACTCAGCTAATAATTCATGTATCCACTTCAGAATTTGTATTTATATTAGTTTTTACACGGCTAATACATTTGCATGCTCAATTGTAAATTTGTAAACAAAAAGTTCACAACTCAGATAATAGTGCATATATCCACTTCAGAATTTGTATTTATATTAGTTTTTACACGGCTAATACATTTGCATGCTCAATTGTAAATTTGTAAACAAAAAGTTCACAACTCAGATAATAGTGCATATATCCACTTCAGAGTTTGTAATTTTATTAGTTTTTACATGGCTAATACATTTGCATACTCAATTGTAAAATTGTAAACAAAAAGTTCACAACTCAGCTAATAATTCATGTATCCACTTCACAATTTGTATCTATATTAGTTTTTACAAGGCTAATACATTTGCATACTCAATTGTAAATTTGTAAACAAAAAGTTCACAGCTCAGCTAATAATGCCTGTATCCACTTCAGAATTTGTATTTATATTAGTTTTTACACGGCTAATACATTTGCATGCTCAATTGTAAATTTGTAAACAAAAAGTTCACAACTCAGATAATAGTGTATATATCCACTTCAGAATTTGTAATTATATTAGTTTTTACATGGCTAATACATTTGCATACTCAATTGTAAATTTGTAAACAAAAAGTTCACAAGTCAGCTAGTAATGCATGTATCCACTTCAGAATTTGTAATTATATTAGTTTTTACATGGCTAATACATTTGCATACTCAATTGTAAATTTGTAAACAAAAAGTTCACAACTCAGCTAATAATGCCTGAATCCACTTCAGAATTTGTAATTATATTAGTTTTTACATGGCTAATACATTTGCACACTCAATTGTAAAATTGTAAACAAAAAGTTCACAACTCAGCTAATAATTCATGTATCCACTTCAGAATTTGTATTTATATTAGTTTTTACACGGCTAATACATTTGCATGCTCAATTGTAAATTTGTAAACAAAAAGTTCACAACTCAGCTAATAATTCATGTATCCACTTCAGAATTTGTATTTATATTAGTTTTTACACGGCTAATACATTTGCATGCTCAATTGTAAATTTGTAAACAAAAAGTTCACAACTCAGATAATAGTGCATATATCCACTTCAGAGTTTGTAATTTTATTAGTTTTTACATGGCTAATACATTTGCATACTCAATTGTAAAATTGTAAACAAAAAGTTCACAACTCAGCTAATAATTCATGTATCCACTTCACAATTTGTAATTATATTAGTTTTTACAAGGCTAATACATTTGCATACTCAATTGTAAATTTGTAAACAAAAAGTTCACAGCTCAGCTAATAATGCCTGTATCCACTTCAGAATTTGTATTTATATTAGTTTTTACACGGCTAATACATTTGCATGCTCAATTGTAAATTTGTAAACAAAAAGTTCACAACTCAGATAATAGTGCATATATCCACTTCAGAGTTTGTAATTTTATTAGTTTTTACATGGCTAATACATTTGCATACTCAATTGTAAAATTGTAAACAAAAAGTTCACAACTCAGCTACACAGAAAAAATGGTAGAACGAAAAAATCTTAATCCACCACATCGAAAAAATCAAGAAAAATATTCTTGATTTTTTCGATGTGGTGGATTAAAATTTTTAAGTACGATTCGGGGTTAGACAGTCGAGTTAATCCCGTTTCGGGATTAAATGACAAATTAAGCCTAAAAATTCTTGAATCAATCCCGTTTCGGGATTAAAATTACCAATTAAACCTAAAAATTCTTGAATCAATCGCGTTTCGGGATTAAACTGACAAAATGAGCGTAAGAATTCTTGAATTAATCTCATTTTGGGATTATAGAGGCATAATAAGCCCAAACATTCTTGAATTAAGCCTAAATATTCTTAAAAATTTGGTGAGAGCATCAAATCTATTTTTAGCTCAGAGAGAGAGATAACATTTTTGCTCTTTCCTTGAAACTGTATGTATTCGCGTTCCCGACATTAGCTTTTGATTTGACTCAGTGGCCCAGTTGGTAAGCGGACGGTCTGTGATTTCTGAGACATGGGTTCGAATCCCGACCGGGAACTAGGAAAAGTAAGTTTATAAGTGGCTTTTAATAAGATTTATACATTAATATAATTAATTTAATAACCATTTGTAGCTTTATAATTACAGATTTAAATAAAAACTTCTTTCACTTCTCACTAAGAACTTTAGAGGGATTAAATCAAGGATTTTTGGGATTAAAATAATTAAGAATTTCGGGGAATAAATCGAGAATAAAATTTTTTTTTTTTTTAATTAAATTTAAATTTTTAAATTAAAATTTAAGAATGTTTGAGATTAAATTAAGAAAAATTGGGATTGAAATTTTTAAGGTTAGCGGGATTGAATCAAGAATTTTCGAGATTGAAAAAATTAAGTATGTTCGTTCTTATATTAAGAAAATCCGACCTTAGCTCGAAATCATGCCCACTTGGGATTGATTTTGGCGACTTTATCCCGGATTTTTTTTTCTGTGTAATAATTCATGTATCCACTTCAGAATTTGTATTTATATTAGTTTTTACACGGCTAATACATTTGCATGCTCAATTGTAAATTTGTAAACAAAAAGTTCACAACTCAGATAATAGTGCATATATCCACTTCAGAATTTGTAATTATATTAGTTTTTACATGGCTAATACATTTGCATACTCAATTGTAAAATTGTAAACAAAAAGATCACAACTCAGCTAATAGTGCATGTTGAAGGGGGGCGGCTTTAAGCTGAAATGCACTCGAAATAAGAACACGGACTTGTCGGGGTTTTACGCGACGTGCGTCGATGTTCATTAGTAGAAGGTAAATTGGTACTAAACTATACAAAAGAAACTATAGCTAGGGAGAGCGGATTTGAAGCTCTTTGGACTGGAAGTGCAGAGAAAGAGGGAGAGAAAAGGAGAGCGTTCGGGATCACACTGCCTCCCGAAATTGAGCGCCTTTCTGGCGTGAACATTCTCCCCCCCCTTGCGAGGATACGCAGCAAAAGTACCAGGAAGTATTAGCTCTGGAAAGCGTAGGATAACGCTGAGCGTTCGTCGGCATGTAGAAGGGTGTGATGATCCTGTCCACACGACTGGCATTGGTCGCTACTTCGACAGGATCCTCCGGAATGGTGGTGGGCCAGGCAGTTGACGCAGTACTTCCTGTCGATGACTGTCTGGAGCCGTTTCTTCGCATCAAGCCGGAGAAAACGGTGGCACTTCCGAAGAGGATGGTTCCCTTGGCAGACTCGGCATTGGTAGGATAAAATACCTCGGGAACGTCTGCTCCTGCTACCGTCGTATGGAACCCAGTAATTGGAATCGGCAGAAGTAGTCACTCGTGTGGAGAACGAGGAAATTCTTTGGATGGGTGCAGGAATTTGTGGTGCGTCATCACGAGGATTCGGAACACTGGATGAAGTGTTGCTTGGATGCAACAATGTGTGATGCCGACCGTGACACGTGAGACAGTTGTGGGCGCTTGTGCAATTACGGAGTGGATGACCGCTTGCAAAGCAATTTGAGCACAACCGCTTTTTCTCAATGTAAGATGATCGATCGACTATCGTCATCTGAAGGAAACGTGGACACAAACGCACTGGATGGTTCTCTGCAGAACATAAATCGCATCTTTTGGATATGGGAACAATCCGCGTACTAAAGGATTTCAGTACTCGCGGTGCCACGATGGATTTTGTCGGTTTGGACGGACTGAGGCGTAACGTAGGAGGCTGGAGAGAATCGATTGTTTCCAGAGTTCTGTGGCGCTCAGTAAGGAACGAATCAAGTTCTAGCCACGTCGGAATTTCGGTTTTATTTGGTAGGGATTGCTCCCATAAGGAGAGCGTTAGCTTTGGAAGCTTCGAGGAACACAAATAAACCAATAGACAATCCCAATTATCCGTAGGAAGGCCGGACAGAGTTAGGGATGTGAGGCAATTTTGAATTGTATTCTGCAGCTCCTTCAAGGCTGCCGAGGATTCGCGTTCAATGGATTGTATGTTTAGTAATTTCTTCAGTTGGCTGTTCACCAACGCGCGTTTATTTTCGAAACGCTCAGATAGGTTTTTCCATGCTGAGCGGAAACCGTCGTTGGTCAGTGGCGAATTTGAAACTATGGAATGAGCTTCACCACTCGTCTTGGCATTTAAATAGAACAACTTTTCTACAGGGGTCAGCGTGGGATTGTCGATATAGACCGCTGTGAAAAGGTCCCGGAAAGTCGGCCAGCGAAGATAATCGCCCGAGAAAACTTCCGTTTCGCACAGAGGAAGCCGACAGCCAGAAGGAAAGGAATTTTGGGGCGCAGGAGGTTGGACTGGAGCTGCTTTAGCAGAGATCATATCGATCTGTTCCATGAACTTAGCGGCACACCGTTCATAAATGGAATAGGTGTCGTCGTATTTTGCCTTAAGGATAGGCAAGGTGTCTGCAGCGCCCTCGAAGCCAACTGAAATTAGCTCTGAACAAGCTTCGTACTCTGTCTCGACCTTATCCCATAGCGCTCGGACTTGGTCGAGATGAATTTGGCAGGTGTATTTGGATGGAGTGGGTGCTGCTGGATTGCAGACTTTAGAGTTGTAGCGCTGGTAGACCCATGTAGAAAAGGCAGAGCAAGCGCCATCTATGGGTCAGTTGAGAAACGCGATTCGCTGGCTAAGAGAAAGCAGCATAGGTCAACAGGGCGAATTTTCAGATATGTTCTGGTGAGAGCGGGTTCCAGATCGGCTGTTAAGGGGTTTGGCGCCATGGGCGAGCGGCATCAGCGTTCTTTTCCATTTGAACCTTTCGCAGTGAAAGTAGTGACAATCCGGAAAAATTTAAAGGAGATCTTTGGCAAACGAAACTTGGATGCAGCGCTTCCAAGCTAGCAAAGAGGCAATCTGATCCGATATTTGTTTTCATTGGCCAAATCCCATAGATTAGGTGAGTTGGGGAAAGTGAATAGTGACTTCGTTTCCGATTAGCAGATTTTTTTTTATGACTTATAGGGGTTTGGCAGCGGAAAAGAATAAAACTCAAGCTACGATATTGGTGGCCGACCAGCAGCCGAGCAAACAAAGAGATCGCATTGGAGCGACTCGGCGGCGGAGAGGGGGACCAGTGTCGGCGCAGCTCACGATCGGCGAAGAGCATCGAGGGATCGCCCAAAAATCGCGAAAAATAAGGCAACCGCGGCGGGCGCTGTTTACGTGTTGTGTCCCTGCCCCTGAGCTCATTTTTTTGCGGTGAAAACTACCGAAAATTTAATGTGAAAAGTCCCAAAAATGTGCTGTGAAAATTCCCAAAAAAATGGAGAAATAATGAGAATTTGAAAGTGAGAAAAAGGGAAGGGAAAAGGAGGTTTAACCTCACATAACTGGCCAAAGAGGAAAGGAAAAAAAAAGGGGGGGGGGGAAAAAAAAAAAAAAAAAAAAAAAAAAATGTCTGATTTTTGGCCGTATTAATTTTCATTGTTTTATCCAAAATTGATTTTTTTGTTTAATGATTTTTTTCTTGTGTGTAATTTCGTCTCGTCAAAATGTGTTTGAGTTCGGCGCAAGTTTCCAATAATTAAAATTGGTTTGTTCGATAAAATTAACCTCTAAAAAAAAACAATCTTAGCAGGCGACTGATCCCATACAAAAAAAAAAGGGAAAAAGGTTGAAAGAAAGTGATCAAAAAGAATATCCCATGTCTCTGAAAAAAATATAAGTCTTTCCTTTCGCAGCAATTTCAGGTGTCCCCGAACAAAGCGCTTTCTTCGTTGGATGCTGAATAAAATTTGTTGGTGAGCGTTTAAACAAAAGAAAAGAAAAAAAAATGGTTTATTATTTTTAGTGGCTATTTTTGATTTTAAATTTTTTTTGTGATTGGAGTGAGTTGTCTGGCTGAGAAAGAATAATAAAAAAAAAAAAAAATTCCGAAAAAAAAGAGGGAACATGAAAATGCGTTGAAACTTGCCAAAAATAATTGAGATTTTTTTGCTGTTCAGAAAACAGCGATAATATAACTGATTTAAAGTAATGAGTAGTTATTGAACTCGAGCGCAGAATTCACTCAGCCAATATCGTATTGAGAGCGTTTGCTTGTACTCTTTCGGTTTATCGAGTCTTGAGAGAAAACGAATTTAATGTCAAAGAAGAATATATAAAAAAAATGTATGAAAATTAAAAGGCCATAAATTTGAAGGAAATTATTTAAATTAAGTTCAAATATATTAGTTAAATTAAATAATATTAAAATTAAGAGAGATTGGGCATGCCGCATTTTAATTAGAATTTATATATTTATTTTATTGCACATTTTATAAATTTTAAGCTATTTATTCGATTTATTATATTTATTACATTTTTGTCTAATTATGTTTATACACTTCGCTCATAATTAATGTGGATTTGGATGGATATTTTAGGCGATGTTATTTTTGAGGATTTTATGGTTGTTAGCTCGTAAATAAATATGTTTATAATGTTTTAAATTGAGTGTTTGTCCTCGGCGGACATGAAACCCCCATAAAAGCCAGAACCGCAAAGGGGCCGTTCTTAGAGAAAGGAGATGGAAAACGAACGGCCAATGGAAGGGTGGGCCGATGGCGCCTCATTAACAGCAGAGGTGGAAAAGCGGTAGGCCCGATCGCAGGTGTATAGGGCTTAGAGCCCGACAATAGCCCAAGTGTAGGAGTATGTGTTTCTCACCGGTTAGAGTGTTTTGTTATTGGTTTGTCATAGCACGCAATCTGAGTGGGTATAGTAATCGAAGAGGCGTTGGTGGATTAGAGCAAAGATCCACACCATTTGCTGACGAGCCATAGCCGAGGAACATTTTTGCGTGCGCTCTAATCCACCCGTAACATCCAGCCTTGTCATTGTTTATAGATGTTCGTTACATATATAAATAATTATTATTTATGATTATTATAATTATTCTGGCGCCCAAACGTGTGGCTGAAGTTTTTTTTCAGTGCACCACCCACACACACCTACATCTATCAACATTTTTGTAGAAAAAACTCACTTTTCGTTAAAGTAAAAGAAATATCGTTTAGACGTATTTTTTATACTCATCCCGCATTCACTTTTGTTTTTGCAACAGCTCAATCAGGCATTTGGAAAACGTTTGCCGAGATTCCAAGAATTTGGGCAGCGGCCACGACTGATGAAAGGCAAAAAACAATATTTTTTTATTTATACTCTTATTTTTTTTGAGTACTTTAAATTTTGCATTCTGCCGCATAGGATTTATAGTCTTGCAGTTATTAATAACGGCTTGCCTAGCCACGTCAGATGTCGAATATTGGGTATTCATTCCGTCACATATTGAAAAAAAAAAAAAAAATTAGTCCACGGTCGAACGCTTTGGATGCACTTAAAAGAAGGATACATTTTTTTATAAAAAAGTTAAGTGACCACGTTCTAAGGCCAGCTAATATGGTCAATAAAAGGGTATATGGGCAAAGTCGTTCGGAACGCCGCTCGAGCAGACCGCTCGCGGACCACGATGTGCAATTCGGCTAATTAGGTTGTTGTTGTTTTTTAGAGATAAGCGCAGCCCATATGCATGCCCTTTGTCAAACATATTTTTTTGTCAATTCCTTTATACACTTGTCTGGTCGACGTCTCAATTTGGTTTTTTTGCAGGGGAATCAGTCTCGCTAGAGGCAAACGATTTTTTTCTGAGAAATTTTGTTTTCGATTTTTGTTTAGCGTTTGTTTTGTTTTTAGTAGTTCTCTTCAGCGCTTAGAACCGTGATTCGCTTTTAGTTCAAGCTGATATATAGAACAGCTGGTTGTGCGTTTGAGGGCATTGAACTTTGAAATAGAAACCCAAAGAAAGGAAAATAAGAAATTTAATTGGTTTTTTTTAAGAATAGATTATTGTTTTATTTATTTATTATTATTATACGTATTGATTGTCTTCTTTCATTAGGATTAGTTTGTGTTGAATGTACCATTGATTTATTTATTTATTATTTAATTGCCTTGCTATTAATATAACAAAAATGGCAGATCAGGAAAATGATTCGACTTCGCCACCTCCAGAATGCGTTCTGTGTGGAAAAGAATTGACAGCTTCAACAGATTTTCGAACCAAATGCTCCCACGAATTTCATAAAAATTGTATTGTAGCTTATGCTAAAAAGAAACCAACGTGTCCAACTTGCAGCACGGTTTGTTTTGACAAGCCTGCTACGCCCAATACTAGGGCACAAAGCAGACTTAATGTCGATAGTCCAGGAACCTCAGCAGGCTTGAACCAGTCGGTTAGACAGTCGTCTGAGGCAAACATGGGGCAACCCGAATCAATAACAAGCGCTATATCTGAGGCTGTTCGAGCAATGCAAGGCGAGTTAATGGCCCAATTATCGAGGGAAATGGGACAACTGATTCGCTCAAGCATAGCAACGCAGTTGCAACCAATCAGTGACCAGCTATCTCAACGCGGAGGTCTTTTAGGCACCACCCAACCTTCTCCCAGTGGTCTTCCTGAAATAGAGATAGACGCTGCTCAAGGCTTTGGCCGTAGCCCCGGACCTGGACCAGGTTCACAGCGAAGTTTTGTCTCCGACTTAGCGCAGAGGCCAGATAAGGTTGCGCATATACTAAACGGTTGGAAGATTCGTTTTAGTGGAAATCAGGAGGGGCTCAGCATTGATAATTTCATATACAGGGTTGAAGCTTTAACTCGTCAAACACTTGAAGGGAATTTCACTATTCTTTGCAGCAACGCGAACATGCTATTTGAGGGCAAGGCCACAGATTTTTATTGGCGATTCCATAAAACAGCCCCAGTGCTAAGATGGGATCTGCTATGCCAAGCCTTTAGAAAGCAATTCAGGGATACCCGTACCGATGTGGATATTAGGGAAGCCATTAGAGATCGCAAGCAAAGAGAGAAGGAGAGCTTCGACAGTTTTCACGATGCGATCATGCAGATGATGGATGGACTGGAAGTGCCTTTAGAGGAATTTACAGTGGTGGATATCCTGAAGAGGAACTTAAGACCGGAAATAAGGCATGAATTGCATAATGTAGCCATTCATTCGGTGGATCGTTTGAGAGAAGTTTGCCGCCGACGTGAAAGTTTCCTAGACGATGTAAGGAAAAATCAAGGGTACCAGAAAGTAGTTCCTTTTCGGAGGCAAGTGGCTGAGTTGGTAGAAGAAGAAAAATTCGAGGAGCCAGTTGAGTTTTCCGATGTGGACGAGGATGAGGAGGTTGGTGCTCTAGCTTTAATCTGCTGGAATTGCCACAGAGATGGCCATCGCCACCAAGATTGCCAGGAAAAGAGAAGAATTTTCTGTTGGGGTTGCGGGGCCAGGAATGTATTAAAAACTTCCTGTGCTCGCTGCCAAAAAAACGGAAAACAGAGCACACAGTACCGTCAGCAACTGGGTGCTCAGAAGAACAAAGCCACCAACACAGAGCTGAGTCAATAAAGTCGAAATCGTCCATCCAAGAAGAAAGCAATTCATTTATTTCAGATGAGGAAAGAAGACAGTTGAAGTATTGGCCGCAACTTTGTAAGCAGCAGTTTTCTAATAATATTCCTAAGGCTCCAAGTAGATCTAGATCTAGAAATGCAAA
Source organism: Drosophila kikkawai (assembly GCF_030179895.1). Lineage (NCBI taxonomy): Eukaryota > Metazoa > Arthropoda > Insecta > Diptera > Drosophilidae > Drosophila > Drosophila kikkawai. The sequence continues at coordinate 33,473 of NW_027222684.1, forward strand.
ACGCATGAGATCTTATTGGAAAACCATAAAAACAATAAATACAATTAAATTCAAAGGAAATGATAAGCGACCCTATGCGGAGGTTCGACTTTTAGATAGAATAGTTATAGGACTTTTAGATACAGGTGCAGCAATCAGTGTGATAGGAGGAAATTTGGCTAAGCAGTTAATTCAAAGCAATCATCCGTTTAAACCAGTAGCGACTGCAGCGTGCACAGCTGATGGTAAAAGACAAGAGGTCCTTGGACGTTTTAGCACTCCAGTCCAATACAAAGGAGTCGTCAAAGATTTGGATCTAAACATAATACCATCGCTGAGCCAAGACCTCTACTTAGGGATTGACTTTTGGTCCAAATTTGATTTGCTACCGTCTGCAATGCAAATTAATGAAATTGCGTCAGATTCACACGAACTATCTGGCGAGCAGAATTCGGTTTTGGAGAAAGTAATTGCTAAGTTTCCTTCATTTGCGGTGTCAGGACTTGGAAAAACCAACTCTAATATCTCATTCAATAGACACAGGAGATGCTAAGCCAGTCAAACAGCGGCATTTTCCGGTGTCTCCGGCCATTGAAAAATTATTATATGCTGAGATAGACCGAATGCTGAAACTTGGGTTTATTGAGGAATCTGATAGTCCTTGGTCGTCTCCTGTGGTGTTAGTCCAGAAGCCTGGAAAGGTTAGACTCTGCCTCGATAGTAGAAAAGTCAACGCAGCCACCAAGAAAGATGCCTACCCCCTTCCGCAAATCGATGGAATACTAGGTAGACTTCCCAAAGCAGTCTATATTTCGAGTTTGGATTTAAAGGACGCTTATTGGCAGATTCCTTTGGAGCCCAGTTCTCGCGAAAAGACTGCATTTACTATTCCCGGAAAACCTCTCTACCAGTACAAAGTGATGCCGTTTGGACTGACGAATGCGTCCCAAACTATGACCCGTCTCATGGATAAAGTAATTCCAGCGGCATTGAGAAATGAGGTATTCGTGTATCTGGATGACCTGTTGGTGGTATCGGATACATTCGAAGGCCATATGAGGGTTTTAGGTTTGGTTGCTGACCAAATGCGAGCCGCTGGCTTAACGCTTAATGTCGGCAAAAGTAAGTTTTGTATGAAGTCTGTTAAGTATTTGGGCCACATTGTGGGAGAAGGCGTCATTCGTACAGACCCTGAAAAAATATCAGCCATGAAGGACTTCCCATTACCAAAATCGTTGAAGGCTCTTCGAAGTTTTCTTGGCATGGTCGGATGGTATAGGAAATTCATCAACAATTTCGCTTCAGTGGCAGCTCCACTCACAGACCTGCTAAAGCCGAAGAAAAAGTTTGAAATGACACCTGAAGGCAAGGAATCCTTTGAAGCGCTAAAAGATATGCTTTGCTCAGCGCCAGTGCTTCGAAGCCCTGATTTTTCTAGACCATTCTTTGTTCAATGTGATGCAAGTAAATCTGGTGTCGGTGGTGTCCTTGTTCAGAAAACAGTCGAAGGCCATGAATATCCCATCGCATTCGTTTCGAAAAAGTTGAATAAGGCCCAAAGGAATTACTCAGTGACAGAACAAGAATGCTTAGCAGCCATAATTTGCATAAAAAGGTTCCGAGCGTATATTGAAGGCCATGATTTCACTGTGATTACGGATCACGCGTCTCTGAAATGGCTCATGTCTCAGACCGATTTGCACAGTCGTCTGGCGCGTTGGTCATTAAAGTTGCAAGGGTTTAGCTTTAAAATTGAGCACAGAAGTGGCAGGCTCAATGTGGTTCCCGATGCGTTATCGCGAGTGAATGAGGAGGAATTGGCAATAATAGATGCCAGTCATGGTCTCTTGGTCGATTTGCAATCTGCAGCGTTTAAAGGTAGCGAATATATAGAACTACAGGAAAAAGTTAGCGCAAATAGCGATAAGTTTCCGGATCTGAGGGTTACTGATGGCTTATTGTATCGCAGGACTGATCATGCAACGGGGGATTTGCTTCACGATACCTTTGCATGGAAGTTGTGGATTCCAAGTGAATTAGTGCCTGAGATTTTAAAAAAAGCTCATGATGATCCGCTTGCGTCTCATGGCGGAGTGCACAAGACTCTAGAACGTATTCGCAGATATTATTTTTGGCCAGGATTAGTTTCTGATGTCAAGGAATATATAGGCAATTGTGATATCTGTAGAAGGACAAAGGCACCAAACAGAGTGCAACGGCCACCCATAGGAATTGCTCCCGAGTCGCAAAGATTTTTTCAGAGACTTTACATTGATTTTCTGGGCCCATATCCTCGATCCCGTTCGGGAAATGTGGGGATATTTATAGTTTTGGACCACTATTCAAAGTTTGTCTTTTTAAAAGCTGTGAAGAAAATGACTGCGGATTCGGTTGTCAAGTATTTGCAGCAAGAGTTATTTCATACTTTTGGGGTGCCGGAAACAATTGTATCCGATAATGGCTCCCAATTTAGGTCCGAGCCATTCCAAAAGTTGTTGAAGCAGTGCCAAATTGCCCATAGCTTGACTGCTGTTCATGCTCCGCAGGCCAATGCATCCGAAAGGGTGAATAGGTCGGTAATAAGCGCGATACGGTCATATATTAGAGAGGACCAGAAGGATTGGGACGAATACCTAAGCAGTATCTGTTGTGCCTTGCGGTCATCTGTACATTCGGGAATTGGCGCAACGCCCTATTACATGGTTTTTGGCCAGCATTTTATTTCGTCTGGTTCGACTTATAAGCTATTGAGGGCTCTAGGTATGCTGGAAGACCAAACAGCCAGGTTCACGCAGGAGGATTCGTTGGAATTGGTGCGTTCTAAGGCTCGAGAGGTTATGCAAAAACAAAATGAGAAAAATGAACGTCAGTATAATCTACGGTCTCGTGAGGTAGTATATCACGAAGGTCAGGAGGTCTATCGCAAAAACTTCAGGCAAAGCAATTTTCCAGGAGGCTATAGTGCTAAATTAGGCCCGCTATATCTCAAAGCCAGGATTCAGAAAAAGCTTGGGAACTCATGCTACGAACTAGAGGATCTGCAAGGTCGGTCCTTGGGACGCTATCACGCCAAAGACTTAAAGCAGTAGTCAGGCGTAGCTACCAGCTTTCTTGGGATCTGTTTTGGGATGTCAAACCCCATTCCAGATCTTGAGGGGGGGATTTTGTAGCGCTGGTAGACCCATGTAGAAAAGGCAGAGCAAGCGCCATCTATGGGTCAGTTGAGAAACGCGATTCGCTGGCTAAGAGAAAGCAGCATAGGTCAACAGGGCGAATTGTCAGATATGTTCTGGTGAGAGCGGGTTCCAGATCGGCTGTTAAGGGGTTTGGCGCCATGGGCGAGCGGCATCAGCGTTCTTTTCCATTTGAACCTTTCGCAGTGAAAGTAGTGACAATCCGGAAAAATTTAAAGGAGATCTTTGGCAAACGAAACTTGGATGCAGCGCTTCCAAGCTAGCAAAGAGGCAATCTGATCCGATATTTGTTTTCATTGGCCAAATCCCATAGATTAGGTGAGTTGGGGAAAGTGAATAGTGACTTCGTTTCCGATTAGCAGATTTTTTTTTATGACTTATAGGGGTTTGGCAGCGGAAAAGAATAAAACTCAAGCTACGATATTGGTGGCCGACCAGCAGCCGAGCAAACAAAGAGATCGCATTGGAGCGACTCGGCGGCGGAGAGGGGGACCAGTGTCGGCGCAGCTCACGATCGGCGAAGAGCATCGAGGGATCGCCCAAAAATCGCGAAAAATAAGGCAACCGCGGCGGGCGCTGTTTACGTGTTGTGTCCCTGCCCCTGAGCTCATTTTTTTGCGGTGAAAACTACCGAAAATTTAATGTGAAAAGTCCCAAAAATGTGCTGTGAAAATTGAGGGGGGGATTTTGTAGCGCTGGTAGACCCATGTAGAAAAGGCAGAGCAAGCGCCATCTATGGGTCAGTTGAGAAACGCGATTCGCTGGCTAAGAGAAAGCAGCATAGGTCAACAGGGCGAATTGTCAGATATGTTCTGGTGAGAGCGGGTTCCAGATCGGCTGTTAAGGGGTTTGGCGCCATGGGCGAGCGGCATCAGCGTTCTTTTCCATTTGAACCTTTCGCAGTGAAAGTAGTGACAATCCGGAAAAATTTAAAGGAGATCTTTGGCAAACGAAACTTGGATGCAGCGCTTCCAAGCTAGCAAAGAGGCAATCTGATCCGATATTTGTTTTCATTGGCCAAATCCCATAGATTAGGTGAGTTGGGGAAAGTGAATAGTGACTTCGTTTCCGATTAGCAGATTTTTTTTTATGACTTATAGGGGTTTGGCAGCGGAAAAGAATAAAACTCAAGCTACGATATTGGTGGCCGACCAGCAGCCGAGCAAACAAAGAGATCGCATTGGAGCGACTCGGCGGCGGAGAGGGGGACCAGTGTCGGCGCAGCTCACGATCGGCGAAGAGCATCGAGGGATCGCCCAAAAATCGCGAAAAATAAGGCAACCGCGGCGGGCGCTGTTTACGTGTTGTGTCCCTGCCCCTGAGCTCATTTTTTTGCGGTGAAAACTACCGAAAATTTAATGTGAAAAGTCCCAAAAATGTGCTGTGAAAATTCCCAAAAAAATGGAGAAATAATGAGAATTTGAAAGTGAGAAAAAGGGAAGGGAAAAGGAGGTTTAACCTCACATAACTGGCCAAAGAGGAAAGGAAAAAAAAGGAGGGAGAATATAAAAAAAAAAAAAAAAAAATGTCTGATTTTTGGCCGTATTAATTTTCATTGTTTTATCCAAAATTGATTTTTTTGTTTAATGATTTTTTTCTTGTGTTTAATTTCGTCTCGTCAAAATGTGTTTGAGTTCGGCGCAAGTTTCCAATAATTAAAATTGGTTTGTTCGATAAAATTAACCTCTAAAAAAAACAATCTTAGCAGGCGACTGATCCCATACAAAAAAAAAAGGGAAAAAGGTTGAAAGAAAGTGATCAAAAAGAATATCCCATGTCTCTGAAAAAAATATAAGTCTTTCCTTTCGCAGCAATTTCAGGTGTCCCCGAACAAAGCGCTTTCTTCGTTGGATGCTGAATAAAATTTGTTGGTGAGCGTTTAAACAAAAGAAAAGAAAAAAAAATGGTTTATTATTTTTAGTGGCTATTTTTGATTTTAAATTTTTTTTGTGATTGGAGTGAGTTGTCTGGCTGAGAAAGAATAATAAAAAAAAAAAAAAAATTCCGAAAAAAAAGAGGGAACATGAAAATGCGTTGAAACTTGCCAAAAATAATTGAGATTTTTTTGCTGTTCAGAAAACAGCGATAATATAACTGATTTAAAGTAATGAGTAGTTATTGAACTCGAGCGCAGAATTCACTCAGCCAATATCGTATTGAGAGCGTTTGCTTGTACTCTTGCGGTTTATCGAGTCTTGAGAGAAAACGAATTTTAATGTCAAAGAAGAATATATAAAAAAAATGTATGAAAATTAAAAGGCCATAAATTTGAAGGAAATTATTTAAATTAAGTTCAAATATATTAGTTAAATTAAATAATATTAAAATTAAGAGAGATTGGGCATGCCGCATTTTAATTAGAATTTATATATTTATTTTATTGCACATTTTATAAATTTTAAGCTATTTATTCGATTTATTATATTTATTACATTTTTGTCTAATTATGTTTATACACTTCGCTCATAATTAATGTGGATTTGGATGGATATTTTAGGCGATGTTATTTTTGAGGATTTTATGGTTGTTAGCTCGTAAATAAATATGTTTATAATGTTTTAAATTGAGTGTTTGTCCTCGGCGGACATGAAACCCCCATAAAAGCCAGAACCGCAAAGGGGCCGTTCTTAGAGAAAGGAGATGGAAAACGAACGGCCAATGGAAGGGTGGGCCGATGGCGCCTCATTAACAGCAGAGGTGGAAAAGCGGTAGGCCCGATCGCAGGTGTATAGGGCTTAGAGCCCGACAATAGCCCAAGTGTAGGAGTATGTGTTTCTCACCGGTTAGAGTGTTTTGTTATTGGTTTGTCATAGCACGCAATCTGAGTGGGTATAGTAATCGAAGAGGCGTTGGTGGATTAGAGCAAAGATCCACACCATTTGCTGACGAGCCATAGCCGAGGAACATTTTTGCGTGCGCTCTAATCCACCCGTAACATCCAGCCTTGTCATTGTTTATAGATGTTCGTTACAGAGTCGAAGTGCCTCAGACGGTCAGAAAGCAAAGTAAATTTGTTCAAAATAGTTGAAGTCATTTTGGATATTTTCTTTTTTACAAAAAATGTAATATAAATATTTATTAAAATTTATGGGTCGAAGTTTGATTGGGAATTTAGGAACCAATCGAACTCGTAATAATTATTTTTGCTATAATAATTATATTTTTGGAAAATTGTATTTTCTCCCTTGGAATTTAAAACGGAAATATGCAATTTAATTTAATAATTCCGGTCAGCAGCGAATAATATACGGTCACACTAGTGCGGATACGGAAGCGCACTTGGATTTCTAACTTAATTCGTTAGTTGGAATTTTAATATAAAATAATTTACAAATTATTTTATTGATCTGGACTTATGTGATTGACCGGTGCTGTATTTTGGAACCAATACGTGTGTATGTCTATTTGTGCACTTGTCGTATGCAAGTGCAAAATAGCGGAGATAAGGAGAGGCGGAAAAATTTGCCAAATATTGGAGCGTCGACTTGCAGACGATTATGTATGTATGTACATATGTATATTTAATTAGGTGAAGTTCAGCTCAGGATAGAGCAAGGGAGTAAATAGATAAATATACAAATGAAGTTGGCGTTGCGGTGAATATATTTATTTATAGGAGCTGTGGACTGTAATTATATATTATGTTTTTTTTTTTTTTAGATTTATTATACATATACTCAGAAGTAGAAGTAGTTGAAGATCAGTAGTGCGGACTGTATTGCAAAATATATCTACGTACGTACCTATATAAATGTAAATAAATGCAAGCGGAACACAGCGAACATAAAGGAATTTAGAACAATTCGGAACTGAAAGTTTCACTGTGGCTTAGGCATTTATTGAAACAAACACTTTATGAATTTTGGAACCCGTAGATCTAGTATAGAAATTATTTGGATATAATTTCTCGAATTGGGGAAATGTCAATGTTGACAGCGATTGTAGTCTTGTGGAGTGGACTGTATTGAATATGTATGTAAATGTAAATAAATGCTAGCGGGAACACAGTTAACGAAGAGGAATTGAGAACTATTGGAATTAAATTCTCACTGTGGCTATTGCATTTATTTATTTATTTAAACACACACTTTTGGATTTTGGCACAAATGTAGAAAATGAATACCGAATTATTTTGGATTTTTGGAAGGTATTATGCTGCCGTAGTGTCGGATTAATCGGACTTGGATTTAGACAATAATCATACAGAGAAGTTAAGACGAATTGAGTTTCGCAAAACCTAACTGTATGACCGGCAGCAATAATGTAATGGACTTATCTGGTGCGGTGTTACAGCCACCGGAGCTGCTGGTGGATGAAATCCGGCTCGAAGGACCAAATGTTGAAGGGGGGCGGCTTTAAGCTGAAATGCACTCGAAATAAGAACACGGACTTGTCGGGGTTTTACGCGACGTGCGTCGATGTTTATTAGTAGAAGGTAAATTGGTACTAAACTATACAAAAGAAACTTTAGCTAGGGAGAGCGGATTTGAAGCTCTTTGGACTGGAAGTCCAGAGAAAGAGGGAGAGAAAAGGAGAGCGTTCGGGATCACACTGCCTCCCGAAATTGAGCGCCTTTCTGGCGTGAACAGTGCATATATCCACTTCAGAATTTGTATTTATATTAGTTTTTACACGGCTAATACATTTGCATGCTCAATTGTAAATTTGTAAACAAAAAGTTCACAACTCAGATAATAGTGCATATATCCACTTCAGAATTTGTAATTATATTAGTTTTTACATGGCTAATACATTTGCATTCTCAATTGTAAATTTGTAAACAAAAATTTCACAACTCAGCTAATAATGCATTCACTTCAAAATTTGTATTTATATTAGTTTTTACACGGCTAATACATTTGCATGCTCAATTGTAAAATTGTAAACAAAAAGTTCACAACTCAGATAATAGTGCATATATCCACTTCAGAATTTGTAATTATATTAGTTTTTACATGACTAATACATTTGCATGCTCAATTGTAAAATTGTAAACAAAAAGTTCACAACTCAGATAATAGTGCATATATCCACTTCATAATTTGTAATTATATTAGTTTTTACATGGCTAATACATTTGCATACTTAATTGTAAATTTGTAAACAAAAAGTTCACAACTCAGCTAATAATGCATCTATCCACTTCAGAATTTGTAATTATATTAGTTTTTACATGGCTAATACATTTGCATTTGCTTCAGAATTTGTATTTATATTAGTTTTTACACGGCTAATACATTTGCATGCTCAATTGTAAAATTGTAAACAAAAAGTTCACAACTCAGATAATAGTGCCTATATCCACTTCAGAATTTGTAATTATATTAGTTTTTACATGGCTAATACATTTGCATATTCAATTGTAAATTTGTAAACAAAAGTTCACAACTCAACTAATAATGCATGTATCCACTTCAGAATTTGTATTTATATTAGTTTTTACACGGCTAATACATTTGCATGCTCAATTGTAAAATTGTAAACAAAAAGTTCACAACTCAGATAATAGTGCATATATCCACTTCAGAATTTGTAATTATATTAGTTTTTACATGGCTAATACATTTGCATACTCAGGTATAAATTTGTAAACAAAAATTTCACAACTCAGCTAATAATGCCTGAATCCACTTCAGAATTTGTATTTATATTAGTTTTTACAAGGCTTATACATTTGCATACTCAATTGTAAATTTGTAAACAAAAATTTCACAGCTCAGCTAATAATGCCTGTATCCACTTCAGAATTTGTAATTATATTAGTTTTTACATGACTAATACACTTGCATGCTCAATTGTAAATTTGTAAACAAAAAGTTCACAACTCAGATAATAGTGCATATATCCACTTCATAATTTGTAATTATATTAGTTTTTACATGGCTAATACATTTGCATACTCAATTGTAAATTTGTAAACAAAAAGTTCACAACTCAGCTAATAATGCATCTATCCACTTCAGAATTTGTAATTATATTAGTTTTTACATGGCTAATACATTTGCATTTGCTTCAGAATTTGTATTTATATTAGTTTTTACACGGCTAATACATTTGCATGCTCAATTGTAAAATTGTAAACAAAAAGTTCACAACTCAGATAATAGTGCCTATATCCACTTCAGAATTTGTAATTATATTAGTTTTTACATGGCTAATACATTTGCATATTCAATTGTAAATTTGTAAACAAAAGTTCACAACTCAACTAATAATGCATGTATCCACTTCAGAATTTGTATTTATATTAGTTTTTACACGGCTAATACATTTGCATGCTCAATTGTAAAATTGTAAACAAAAAGTTCACAACTCAGATAATAGTGCATATATCCACTTCAGAATTTGTAATTAT
>NW_027222685.1:0-4175 GCF_030179895.1 Drosophila kikkawai
ATTCTTGATCAGCATTAACAGGAGAATCGATTTAGGCATATCCGAAGGAAAAAATTTTTTGAGCCATTTTCTCAAAATTTGATAAGGGTTACCATCATTAAAATTCTCAAAAATTGAGAAAAAATGAAATGAAGAAAAGCCCTAAACGTAGTATGCAGATTTGTTAAGCGTAGAAAACCCAATTCAGAACAGCTTTCCGAATTGTCCTCCAAAATTTGATTTCAAAATATAAAATACTACTTTTTCTGGCTGAAGGAGTCATTTCCGACCCCATAAATCATATATATTCTTGATCAGCATTAACAGGAGAATCGATTTAGCCATATCCGAAGGAAAAAATTTTTTGAGCCATTTTCTCAAAATTTGATAAGGGGTACGTACCATCATTAAAATTCTCAAAAATTGAGATAAAATGAAATGAAAAAAAGCCCTAAACGTAGTATGCAGATTTGTTAAGCGTAGAAAGCCCAATTCAGAACAGCTTTCCGAATTGTCCTCCAAAATTTGATTTCAAAATATAAAATAATACTTTTTCTGGCTGAAGGAGTCATTTCCGACCCCATAAATCATATATATTCTTGATCAGCATTAACAGGAGAATCGATTTAGCCATATCCGAAGGAAAAAATTTTTTGAGCCATTTTCTCAAAATTTGATAAGGGTTACCATCATTAAAATTCTCAAAAATTGAGAAAAAATGAAATGAAAAAAAGCCCTAAACGTAGTATGCAGATTTGTTAAGCGTAGAAAACCCAATTCAGAACAGCTTTCCGAATTGTCCTCCAAAATTTGATTTCAAAATATAAAATACTACTTTTTCTGGCTGAAGGAGTCATTTCCGACCCCATAAATCATATATATTCTTGATCAGCATTAACAGGAGAATCGATTTAGCCATATCCGAAGGAAAAAATTTTTTGAGCCATTTTCTCAAAATTTGATAAGGGGTACCATCATTAAAATTCTCAAAAATTGAGAAAAAATGAAATGAAAAAAAGCCCTAAACGTAGTATGCAGATTTGTTAAGCGTAGAAAACCCAATTCAGAACAGCTTTCCGAATTGTCCTCCAAAATTTGATTTCAAAATATAAAATAATACTTTTTCTGGCTGAAGGAGTCATTTCCGACCCCATAAATCATATATATTCTTGATCAGCATTAACAGGAGAATCGATTTAGCCATATCCGAAGGAAAAAATTTTTTGAGCCATTTTCTCAAAATTTGATAAGGGTTACCATCATTAAAATTCTCAAAAATTGAGAAAAAATGAAATGAAAAAAAGCCCTAAACGTAGTATGCAGATTTGTTAAGCGTAGAAAACCCAATTCAGAACAGCTTTCCGAATTGTCCTCCAAAATTTGATTTCAAAATATAAAATACTACTTTTTCTGGCTGAAGGAGTCATTTCCGACCCCATAAATCATATATATTCTTGATCAGCATTAACAGGAGAATCGATTTAGCCATATCCGAAGGAAAAAATTTTTTGAGCCATTTTCTCAAAATTTGATAAGGGGTACGTACCATCATTAAAATTCTCAAAAATTGAGAAAAAATGAAATGAAAAAAAGCCCTAAACGTAGTATGCAGATTTGTTAAGCGTAGAAAACCCAATTCAGAACAGCTTTCCGAATTGTCCTCCAAAATTTGATTTCAAAATATAAAATAATACTTTTTCTGGCTGAAGGAGTCATTTCCGACCCCATAAATCACATATATTCTTGATCAGCATTAACAGGAGAATCGATTTAGCCATATCCGAAGGAAAAAATTTTTTGAGCCATGTTCTCAAAATTTGATAAGGGGTACCATCCTTAAAATTCTCAAAAATTGAGAAAAAATGAAATGAAAAAAAGCCCTAAACGTAGTATGCAGATTTGTTAAGCGTAGAAAACCCAATTCAGAACAGCTTTCCGAATTGTCCTCCAAAATTTGATTTCAAAATATAAAATAATACTTTTTCTGGCTGAAGGAGTCATTTCCGACCCCATAAATCATATATATTCTTGATCAGCATTAACAGGAGAATCGATTTAGCCATATCCGAAGGAAAAAATTTTTTGAGCCATTTTCTCAAAATTTGATAAGGGTTACCATCATTAAAATTCTCAAAAATTGAGAAAAAATGAAATGAAAAAAGCCCTAAACGTAGTATGCAGATTTGTTAAGCGTAGAAAACCCAATTCAGAACAGCTTTCCGAATTGTCCTCCAAAATTTGATTTCAAAATATAAAATAATACTTTTTCTGGCTGAAGGAGTCATTTCCGACCCCATAAATCATATATATTCTTGATCAGCATTAACAGGAGAATCGATTTAGCCATATCCGAAGGAAAAAATTTTTTGAGCCATTTTCTCAAAATTTGATAAGGGTTACCATCATTAAAATTCTCAAAAATTGAGAAAAAATGAAATGAAAAAAAGCCCTAAACGTAGTATGCAGATTTGTTAAGCGTAGAAAACCCAATTCAGAACAGCTTTCCGAATTGTCCTCCAAAATTTGATTTCAAAATATAAAATAATACTTTTTCTGGCTGAAGGAGTCATTTCCGACCCCATAAATCATATATATTCTTGATCAGCATTAACAGGAGAATCGATTTAGCCATATCCGAAGGAAAAAATTTTTTGAGCCATTTTCTCAAAATTTGATAAGGGCTACCATTCATTAAAATTCTCAAAAATTGAGAAAAAATGAAATGAAAAAAAGCCCTAAACGTAGTATGCAGATTTGTTAAGCGTAGAAAACCCAATTCAGAACAGCTTTCCGAATTGTCCTCCAAAATTTGATTTCAAAATATAAAATAATACTTTTTCTGGCTGAAGGAGTCATTTCCGACCCCATAAATCATATATATTCTTGATCAGCATTAACAGGAGAATCGATTTAGCCATATCCGAAGGAAAAAATTTTTTGAGCCATTTTCTCAAAATTTGATAAGGGGTACGTACCATCATTAAAATTCTCAAAAATTGAGAAAAAATGAAATGAAAAAAGCCCTAAACGTAGTATGCAGATTTGTTAAGCGTAGAAAACCCAATTCAGAACAGCTTTCCGAATTGTCCTCCAAAATTTGATTTCAAAATATAAAATAATACTTTTTCTGGCTGAAGGAGTCATTTCCGACCCCATAAATCATATATATTCTTGATCAGCATTAACAGGAGAATCGATTTAGCCATATCCGAAGGAAAAAATTTTTTGAGCCATTTTCTCAAAATTTGATAAGGGGTACCATCCTTAAAATTCTCAAAAATTGAGAAAAAATGAAATGAAAAAAAGCCCTAAACGTAGTATGCAGATTTGTTAAGCGTAGAAAACCCAATTCAGAACAGCTTTCCGAATTGTCCTCCAAAATTTGATTTCAAAATATAAAATAATACTTTTTCTGGCTGAAGGAGTCATTTCCGACCCCATAAATCATATATATTCTTGATCAGCATCAACAGGAGAATCGATTTAGCCATATCCGAAGGAACAAATTTTTTGAGCCATTTTCTCAAAATTTGATAAGGGGTACCATCCTTAAAATTCTCAAAAATTGAGAAAAAATGAAATGAAAAAAAGCCCTAAACGTAGTATGCAGATTTGTTAAGCGTAGAAAACCCAATTCAGAACAGCTTTCCGAATTGTCCTCCAAAATTTGATTTCAAAATATAAAATAATACTTTTTCTGGCTGAAGGAGTCATTTCCGACCCCATAAATCATATATATTCTTGATCAGCATTAACAGGAGAATCGATTTAGCCATATCCGAAGGAAAAAATTTTTTGAGCCATTTTCTCAAAATTTGATAAGGGTTACCATCATTAAAATTCTCAAAAATTGAGAAAAAATGAAATGAAAAAAGCCCTAAACGTAGTATGCAGATTTGTTAAGCGTAGAAAACCCAATTCAGAACAGCTTTCCGAATTGTCCTCCAAAATTTGATTTCAAAATATAAAATAATACTTTTTCTGGCTGAAGGAGTCATTTCCGACCCCATAAATCATTATTATCTTCGTGATCAGCATTAACGGGAGAATCGATTTAGCCATATCCGAAGGAAAAAATTTTTTGAGCCATGTTCTCAAAATTTGATAAGGGGTACCATCCTTAAAATTCTCAAAAATTGAGAAAAAATGAAATGAAAAAAAGCCCTAAACGTAGTATGCAGATTTGTTAAGCGTAG
>NW_027222686.1:0-3000 GCF_030179895.1 Drosophila kikkawai
TCCACGGCAGAATTTGTATTTATATTCGTTTTTACACGGCTAATACATTTGCATACTCAATTGTAAATTTGTAAGCAAAAAGTTCACAGCTCAGCTAATAATGCCTGTATCGACTTCCGAATTTGTATTTATATTAGTTTTTACACGGCATACTCAATTGTAAATTTGTAAACAAAAAGTTCACAGCGCAGCTAATAATGCCTGTATCCACTTCAGAATTTGTATTCATATTAGTTTTTTCAAGGCTAATACATTTGCATACTCAATTGTAAATTTGTAAACAAAAAGTTCACAACTCAGCTAATAATGCCTGTATCCACTTCAGAATTTGTATTTATAACAGTTTTTACACGGCTAATACATTTGCATACTCAATTGTAAATTTGAAAACAAAAAGTTCACATCTCAGCTAATAATGCATGTATCCACTTTAGAATTTATATTTATAATAGTTTTTACACGTCTAATACATTTGCATACTCAATTGTAAATTTGTAAACAAAAAGTTCACAACTCAGCTAATAATGCCTGTATCCACTTCAGAATTTAGTATTTATATTAGTTTTTACATGGCTAATACATTTGCATACTCAATTGTAAATTTGTAAACAAAAAGTTCACAACTCAGCCAATAATGTAGAATTTGTATTTATATTAGTTTTTACAAGGCTAATACATTTGCATACTCAATTGTAAATTTGTAAACAAAAAGTTTACAACTCAGCTAATAATGCCTGTATCCACTTCAGAATTTGTATTTATATTAGTTTTTACATGGCTAATACATTTGCATACTCAATTGTAAATTTGTAAACAAAAGTTCACAACTCCGCTAATAATGCATGTATCCACGGCAGAATTTGTATTTATATTCGTTTTTACACGGCTAATACATTTGCATACTCAATTGTAAATTTGTAAACAAAAAGTTCACAGCTCAGCTAATAATGCCTGTATCCACTTCAGAATTTAGGGTTTATATTAGTTTTTACATGGCTAATACATTTGCATACTCAATTGTAAATTTGTAAACAAAAAGTTCACAACTCCGCTAATAATGAATGTATCCACGGCAGAATTTGTATTTGTATTAGTTTTTACAAGGCTAATACATTTGCATACTCAATTGTAAATTTGTAAACAAAAAGTTCACAGCTCAGCTAATAATGCCTGTATCGACTTCCGAATTTGTATTTATAATAGTTTTTACACGGCTAATACATTTGCATACTAAATTGTAAATTTGTAAACAAAAAGTTCACATCTCAGCTAATAATGAAATTTGTAAACAAAAAGTTCACAACTCAGCTAATAATGCATGTATCCACTTAGGAATGTGTATAGTTTTTACACGGCTAATACATTTGCATACTCAATTGTGAGTTTGTAAACAAAAAGTTCACAACTCCGCTAATAATGCATGTATCCACGGCAGAATTTGTATTTATATTAGTTTTTACAAGGCTAATACATTTGCATACTCAATTGTAAATTTGTAAACAAAAAGTTCACAACTCAGCTAATAATGCCTGTATCCACTTCAGAATTTGTATTTATATTAGTTTTTACATGGTTAATACATTTGCATACTCAATTGTAAATTTGTAAACAAAAAGTTCACATCTCAGCTAATAATGAAATTTGTAAACAAAAAGTTCAAAACTCAGGTAATAATGCATGTATCCACGGCAGAATTTGTACTTATATTAGTTTTTATAAGGCTAATACATTTGCATACTCAATTGTAAATTTGTAAACAAAAAGTTCACAACTCAGCTAATAATGCCTGTATCCACTTCAGAATTTAGTATTTATATTAGTTTTTACATGGCTAATACATTTGCATACTCAATTGTAAATTTGTAAACAAAAAGTTCACAACTCCGCTAATAATGCATGTATCCACGGCAGAATTTGTACTTATATTAGTTTTTAGAAGGCTAATACATTTGCATACTCAATTGTAAATTTGTAAACAAAAAGTTCACAACTCAGCTAATAATGCCTGTATCCACTTCAGAATTTGTATTTATATAAGTTTTTACATGGCTAATACATTTGCATACTCAATTGTAAATTTGTAAACAAAAAGTTCACAACTCCGCTAATAATGCATGTATCCACGGCAGAATTTGTATTTATATTCGTTTTTACACGGCTAATACATTTGCATACTCAATTGTAAATTTGTAAGCAAAAAGTTCACAGCTCAGCTAATAATTCATGTATCCACTTCAGAATTTGTATTTATATTAGTTTTTACACGGCATACTCAATTGTAAATTTGTAAACAAAAAGTTCACAGCGCAGCTAATAATGCCTGTATCCACTTCAGAATTTGTATTCATATTAGTTTTTTCAAGGCTAATACATTTGCATACTCAATTGTAAATTTGTAAACAAAAAGTTCACAACTCAGCTAATAATGCCTGTATCCACTTCAGAATTTGTATTTATAACAGTTTTTACACGGCTAATACATTTGCATACTCAATTGTAAATTTGAAAACAAAAAGTTCACATCTCAGCTAATAATGCATGTATCCACTTTAGAATTTGTATTTATAATAGTTTTTACACGTCTAATACATTTGCATACTCAATTGTAAATTTGTAAACAAAAAGTTCACAACTCAGCTAATAATGCCTGTATCCACTTCAGAATTTAGTATTTATATTAGTTTTTACATGGCTAATACATTTGCATACTCAATTGTAAATTTGTAAACAAAAAGTTCACAACTCAGCCAATAATGTAGAATTTGTATTTATATTAGTTTTTACAAGGCTAATACATTTGCATACTCAATTGTAAATTTGTAAACAAAAAGTTTACAACTCAGCTAATAATGCCTGTATCCACTTCAGAATTTGTATTTATATTAGTTTTTACATGGCTAATACATTTGCATACTCAATTGTAAATTTGAAAACAAAAAGTTCACATCTCAGCTAATAATGCATGTATCCACTTTAGAATTTGTATTTATAATAGTTTTT
>NW_027222687.1:0-6105 GCF_030179895.1 Drosophila kikkawai
GTTTAAGGCAATTCTCATCAACTACGTGAAACAATAATTCAAAGTTAAATTCCGAAATTTGTACGGTGGACAGAATTTGCATATTGCTTTTGACAACATTGTCGCCTATGCCTCTCAACACTACCAGATTATGGCATCTCATTCCGGCAAGTCTCTCGCTGATGCTTCCTTTCACCAACGAGCATTCGGAACCCGAATCGAAGAAAAATGGAAACCGCTCACCAAATTGTTTTGCCGTCCCTTTTGGCTGAAGTACCGCACACACGTCCACTCTCTTCTCGATGTTTCTATTCGCCGTTGCTGTCCCCTTCGTACACGATGAAGCAAAGTGGCCAATGTTGCCACACCTGTAACACGTCACGGCTTGTCTGCTGTTGCTGGCTGCTCTCGTCTCGTTTCTTTCCTCTGCTTTCCTCTTGCGGCACTCCACTATTTTGTGTCCAAGTTTTCCACAACCATGGCATCTTATCGGCGTTTGCGTCTTGAACCTCTTCTTTTCCGGTCCTTGCTCCACTCCAGAGTATTCTGATTTTTTGGCGAACGTATGAGCTTTCAATTGTTGTTGTAGCTCCGAACGTGTTTTTAGGTTAGTTGTGAACACTAAATTCTGCAGTCTGGAATCAATTTGTGACGTATGCGCTAGGACCAATGACACAGCAATTTCTTCGTGTGTCATTGCTTTCCACTTGGTCAAGAGTGATGTAACCAAACGGCTGGAATACACGGAGAGGCATTCTTGGGGATTTGGGCGTCCCTTCAGCATGTTTAGCAGCACTGCTGCAGGCGTTTCGTTGCTCCATGAACAATTCCTTGAATTGTGTCCAGGTCATTCCAGGATAGCAAATTTGCGATAGCCACTGCGATGCACTACCGTGAAGCGACTTGTTGAGCGTCATTACCAAGGATGCACCCTCTTGCGGATGTTCGGATAAAATCATGTTCGCCGTTTTGCACCATGCTCCTGCGTCTGCGTCGGCAGCTTCGGGGTCGAAAGATGGTAGCACTGCCGAAACGGCACGTGTGCCAGGCGTCGACGTCGATTGTGCAGCTTTTAGAAGTTCTGCAATCACCTTGCTTTGCGCTTCTAGAAGTGTGCGCCAGCCATTATCCGGGTTGCCTTGTAGGGGTGGCGATCCCACTTCTGATGTCATGGATGGGGGGTCAATGTTTCCTTTTCTTTTCTAAGCGCAGTGAGTCGCAATGACTAAGTAGTTCGTCCGCTTTCCTTCACAGTCTCGCTCGAACTGAAAAAAAAAAATATATATATATATATATTGTTGAGCTATTGAGCTTTTTCAATAGCTGTCGAATTGTCCAATTTCTTTTTGACCCAAAAAATACGCACTTGTTTTAAAACGTTATAAATTAAATGCAATATTTATTAAGCCACGAAGTTTTCTATCAATTATCAGCGCAGGCCAGCCGAATTGCCGCTGCGGATATTTATGACCCGAAATGGTCCGAAACTGGTTATAGGCAAATATTTAAGCTGATCGTTTTCAGGCGTAGGTGAAGACAAACGAAGACGAACTGACAAAGAATTTCTGCTGCAGTTAGCGGACGGCCAAGGGCAGCTATGCAAATAGAGCGAGAGAGTGATAAAGTTTATGTTATGCAGAAGGCAGGAGGAGAGGTAAAGCTTTGCTACGCAGAGCAAATTTATTGTTGTTGTTTAGCCGCTGGGTCATCAGGTGCGGGCTGCATAACCAGACATTCTCCCCCCGTTGGAAGACAAGGGCTTTCAACTTCATCCTGCTTCGGCAGCACACACAGCTTAGCAACTGCGCGATTGATGAGGCCAGTGGCGGTCTTCAGCACAGCGACTCGAGCCACATTGTCGGATCCAGCGACGAGGTTGACCACTCGAGCTAGTGGCCACTTGAGGGAGGGCAGGTTTTCGTCCTTAACCAGAACGACATCACCGAGTTGAACATCCGTCTTCTGTGTGCGCCACTTGGAGCGCTGCTGAAGGAGCGTCAGGTACTCCTGTTTCCAGCGGGACCAGAACAGTTGCTGGTAAAACGAAATTTTCTGCCAGCGATCCAACCGATTGAGGTTCAAATTAGTGTAGTCAGGCTCAGGAAACAAGGCCAGAGGAGCAGTACCCAAGAAGTGCGCCGGTGTCAACACATCAAGATCGCCAGGGTGTTCTGAAAGTGAGACTAAAGGACGAGAATTAATGATTGCCGCGATGTGGCAAACGAGAGTGCGCAGATCATCAGCGGGCAGTATCGCAGGTCCAACAGATCGGTAGAAGTGGTACTTCGCAGTCTTCACAGCCGCCTCCCATAGACCTCCAAAGTGGGGTGAGCGAGGAGGAATAAATCGCCATTCGATACTGTCAGTCAAGCAGAATTCATCTATTGCGGTTTGGTGGCTGGCATTCAGGAACAATCGCTTTAGATCAGCCAACTCGTTCTTAGCGCCTACAAAATTAGTCGCATTGTCCGACCATATGCGGGCAGGCTTGCCACGAATCAATATAAAGCGCCTCAATGCGCTAAGAAACGCTGAAGTGGAGAGATCCTGGACCAGCTCGAGGTGAACAGCCTTTGTGGAAAAGCAGATAAAAATGCAGACGTAGCACTTGATGGGTGCCTTATTCCGAACTTCCGACTTGTGATAGAAAGGGCCACAAAAATCCAGTCCAGTCACCTGGAAGGCGTAAGATGCGCTGACGCGGTCCTCCGGAAGATCCGCCATAATGTGGCCAGCAACATGTGGCTTGGCCCGAAAACAAATTATGCATTTGCTCACAGCACTCGCAACCGTCTTGCGGCCACCAATTGGCCAAAACTGCTGCCGGATTGAAGCGAGCAGGGAGCGAGGTCCAGAGTGTAGGTTGCGCCGATGGAAATGCAGGATTATTGCGCGGGTTACAGGATGCTGACGAGGTAATATCAGTGGATGGCGTGCCTCATAGTCCAGAGCAGAGTTTTTCAGTCGACCGCCAACACGTAAAAGCCCAAGTTCGTCGATAATGGGCGAGAGCGATGCGATGGAGCTGGAGGCCTTTATTGGCCGTCCTCGAAGCAGGCAATGATACTCGTCATTAAGATGAACCCTCTGAATGGAGCGAATGAGCATTTGGGTGCCACAGCGAACATGTTCCGAAGTGAGACCTGGTTGCCTGATACGATGGCGAAACTTGTAGATGTAGCCGAAGACATGCTTTAATTTTTCCCACGAGTTGAAGAATTTGCAGTACAAGGATACATCAGCAGCTGCCGAGATGCCAACCAAAGCAATCCTTTTAAGGTCAGGAAGAGTCTTCACTGCAAGGCAGGACTCTGGCCATTGAGATTTTTCCTTTTGAAGATAGTCAGGTCCATGAGCCCATAGGTTAGAAGCTACCAGTTCACTGGAAAGCGCACCTCTTGACAGGATATCTGCTGGATTGCAGCTCGTAGGGACGTAGCGCCATTCCATTCCAATTGTAATAGACTGAATTAAAGAGATTCGGTTAGCAGTAAATATTTGAAAACGTGACGACTCATCTCTAATCCAGGACAAAACAACTGCAGAATCCGACCAGCAGTAGTAGGAGCACGAGAATAGCCCCATTTGTTGTACTTCTTGAATGAGTTGAGCCAGCAGCACGGCAGCAGAGGAGATGGGCAATCCTTCGGTCATCCTCCATGGACACGACGTAAATGCAGCCTCCGTATGCGTCAATACTGGCATCACTGAATCCGTGGACTTCGATCACGTTGTTTGGGTTCAGTGCTAGTCGAGGAAACTGGAGCTTTTGCGTCTCACAAATATTGGCCGACAAACTTAGCCACGATGAATTAAGCGCTGCAGGCAAGCTTTCGTCCCAGTCGAGTCTCTCTCTCCAGATCTTCTGTAAAAATATTTTGGCTTTAGTAATTACAGGACAAATAAGACCTAGAGGATCATAAAAGCAAGCGATCGTAGACAAGACTGAGCGCTTGGTTGGTTTGGCAATAATTTTCATTGGCGATGTGGAGAACAGCAAAACGTCCGACGACGAATCCCAAGCAAGTCCAAGCGTTTTTGTAATGTCGCTGCCATCGTCGAACTTCAAGAATGAATCCCTTTCGGCCTCTGGGATTTGCTGCAGCAAAGCAGGATCGTTTGAGCACCATTTTCTCAACTTGAAATTGCCCCTTTCGAGAAGTCCAGTGGTCTGCCGCATGATCTCCAAGACGTCTTGTGTCGAGTTGCCTCCTGTGATGAGATCATCCACGTAGAAGTCTCGCAAAAGTATTTTGGCGCCAAGGGGAAACGATGCCTTCTCATCTTCTGCCAACTGATGCATGGCTCGAACTGACAGAAACGAGGCAGGTTTAGTTCCATAGGTGACAGTGTCCAGCCTATAAACACGAATTTCCTCTTGCCGTGAATCACGCCACAAAATGCACTGCAAGTAACTATCCGGCTCAGCAATCCGAACGCATCTATACATTTTGCAAATATCGCCGGTTAGGGCGACAGGAAATGTGCGAAACTGCAACAATGTGTTGAACAATCTCGGCTGCAAGGTGGGCCCTGCCATGAGCAACTCATTCAATGAGTATCCAGTCGATGATTTGGCAGACACATCAAAGACAACACGCAGCTTCGTAGTTGTGCTATCCTCTTTAATGACGCAGTGATGCGGCAAATAAAACTTGCATAAATTCCGTCAGTCTAAATCCACAAGAGACATATGATTCAGATCGAGGTACTCACGAATAAATGCCGAGTACTGAGCTTTGAGATGAGGATGACGATCCAGTTTGTTCTCCAGGTTAACGAAACGACGATAAGCTTGTTGATATGAATCTCCCAGGATTTCAACACTATGCTTGGTTGGCAGGCGAACCGAGTATTCTCCTGACGGCAGCCGAGTAAAGTTGGCGTTGAAATGAGCTTCACAATCGAGTTCCTCTTTGGTACGTTGAGATCCAGACTCTCCAACGGTTTCAACTTCCCAAAACTTCCGCACAACGCTCTCCAGACGAGTGTCATCTCCGACTAACGTCCCTGCAGTAGCTTGGACCGCCAAGGCCGCTGACTGGCGTGGCGCTGATCCTCCGCCAGTGACAACCCATCCCAATCGAGTTTTTTGCAACAACGGGAGCCCATCAGACAACTTAATTTGGCCAACGCATAGCAGCTCAAAGAATAGACTTGCTCCAATTAATAAGTCAATTCTTTGTGATCTGAAGAACTGTGGATCGGCCAGGCGAATGTTGGAAGGTATGTTCCAGTCCTCTGGGCTGACGGTGAAGCTAGGCTGGTCGTCCGTGATGGCAGGCGCGACCAAAGCCGAGATACTGGAGGACGAAATCTGAAGCTTGAGACTTTAGAGTAATATTTACCGAAAAAACCATCCGAGCAAAATTTAGAGTCTCCAAGTCCAGATACAGGGGCCGTGGATTTGACTTTCGGCAAATGAAGCGAGTGTGCGAGGCGAGAAGTAATGATATGCAACTGAGATCCCGAGTCGAGCAAGGCGCGGCAAGGAACCCACGAACCAGAGCGATTTTGCACACTGATGACTGCAGTGGCAAGCAAAACACAATCCGTATCAAGATTCTGAGCGACTAAAGCAGCGGATTGCGATGACGACGAAGCGAGCGAGAAGTTTGACGATACATTTGGAACAGCATTTGACGACGATGGCCGTTAGGTGGAGCAGGTTGTGGGGGCGCTGTTACAGGCGGTGCGGGAAAGTGTAGAAGGCTATGATGCTTAGATCCACAGGCTCGACAGGAGCCCGAACTACAATTCCTCAATTGATGTCCAGATTTGAGGGCAGTTTAGGCATAAGGCTAGCCGTTTAGCTTCACGCAGACGAGCTTGAGGAGAAAGGCTGGAGAATTGAGCGCAATTATAAATGCCATGATTTGCACCCTGGCACATAACGCACAATCTGGTCGAGGCTGTGATGCTAGTGGCGACAAACGAACTTCTCCCATGACTGCTGAACCCTGGGCCTTGAAGCTTGCGAATTGCCACATTGGATAAAGCAGCATGCTCCACATTCTCCAGTTTCTGGCATCGCTTCTCCAGAAATTTAGTAAATTCTGCGCAGGTGGGTATTTTGTCCAGAGAGGCAGACTCTTCCCATTTAGCCTGGGTAGTCGGGTCAACTTT
>NW_027222688.1:0-65964 GCF_030179895.1 Drosophila kikkawai
AAATTATGGTGTGGATACGGGACTTTGTTTACAAATTTACAATTGAGTATGCAAATGTATTAGCCGTGTAAAATCTAATATAAATACAAATTATGAAGGTGATATCGGTATTATTAGCTGAGTTGTGAACTGTTTGTTTACAAATTTACAATTGAGTATGCAAATGTATTAGCCATGAAATAATATAAATACAAATTCTGAAGTGGATGCGGGCATTATTAGCTGAGTTGTGAACTTTTTGTTTACAAGAACTAATATAAATACAAATTCTGAAGTGGATACGGGCATTATTAGTTGAGTTGTGAACTGTTTGTTTACAAATTTACAATTGAGTATGCAAATGTATTAGCCATGAAAAAACTAATATAAATACAAATTCTGAAGTGGATACTGGCATTATTAGCTGATTTGTGAACTTTTTGTTTACAAATTTACAATTGAGTATGCAAATGTATTAGCCGTGTAACAACTAATACAAATACAAATTATGAAGTGGATATATGCATTATTATCTGAGTTGTGAACTTTTTGTTTACACTTTACAATTGAGTATGCAAATGTATTATCCGTGTAAAAACTAAAATAAATACAAATTATGAAGTGGATATATGCATTATTACCTGAGTTGTGAACTTTTTGTTTACAAATTTACAATTGAGTATGCGAATGTATTAGCCTTGTGTAAACTAATATAAATACCAATTATGATGTGGATACGGGACTTTTTGTTTACAATTGAGTATGCAAATGTATTAGCCGTGTAAAATCTAATATAAATACAAATTATGAAGGTGATATCGGCATTATTAGCTGAGTTGTGAACTTTTTGTTTACAAATTTACAATTGAGTATGCAAATGTATTAGCCTTGTAAAATCTAATATAAATACAAATTCAGAAGGTGATATCGGTATTATTAGCTGATTTGTGAAATTTTTGTTTACAAATTTACAATTGAGTATGCAAATGTATTAGCCTTGTGTAAACTAATATAAATACAAATTATGATGTGGATACGGGACTTTTTGTTTACAAATTTACAATTGAGTATGCAAATGTATTAGCCGTGTAAAATCTAATATAAATACAAATTCTGAAGGTGATATCGGCATTATTAGCTGAGTTGTGAACTTTTTGTTTACAAGTTTACAATTGAGTATGCAAATGTATTAGCCGTGTAAAATATAATATACATACAAATTCTGAAGGTAATATCGGCATTATTAGCTGAGTTGTGAACTTTTTGTTTACAAATTTATAATTGAGTATGCGAATGTAATAGCCTTGTGTAAACTAATATAAATACAAATTATGATGTGGATACGGGACTTTTTGTTTACAAATTTACAATTGAGTATGCAAATGTATTAGCCGTGTAAAATATAATATAAATACAAATTATGAAGGTGATATCGGCATTATTAGCTGAGTTGTGAACTTTTTGTTTACAAATTTACAATTGAGTATGCAAATGTATTAGCCGTGTAAAATCTAATATAAATACAAATTCAGAAGGTGATATCGGTATTATTAGCTGAGTTGTGAACTTTTTGTTTACAAATTTACAATTGAGTATGCAAATGTATTAGCCGTGTAAAATATAATATACATACAAATTCTGAAGGTAATATCGGCATTATTAGCTGAGTTGTGAACTTTTTGTTTACAAATTTATAATTGAGTATGCGAATGTAATAGCCTTGTGTAAACTAATATAAATACAAATTATGATGTGGATACGGGACTTTTTGTTTACAAATTTACAATTGAGTATGCAAATGTATTAGCCGTGTAAAATATAATATAAATACAAATTATGAAGGTGATATCGGCATTATTAGCTGAGTTGTGAACTTTTTGTTTACAAATTTACAATTGAGTATGCAAATGTATTAGCCTTGTGTAAACTAATATAAATACCAATTATGATGTGGATACGGGCATTATTACCTGAGATGTGAACTTTTTGTTTACAAATTTACAATTGAGTATGCAAATGTATTAGCCGTGTAAAATATAATATAAATACAAATTATGAAGGTGATATCGGCATTATTTACTGAGTTGTGAACTTTTTGTTTACAAATTTACAATTGAGTATGCAAATGTATTAGCCTTGTGTAAACTAATATAAATACCAATTATGATGTGGATACGGGCATTATTACCTGAGATGTGAACTTTTTGTTTACAAATTTACAATTGAGTATGCAAATGTATTAGCCGTGTAAAATCTAATATAAATACAAATTCAGAAGGTGATATTGGTATTATTAGTTGAGTTGTGAACTTTTTGTTTACAAATTTACAATTGAGTATGCAAATGTATTAGCCGTGTAAAAACTAATATAATACAAATTATGAAGTGGATATATGCATTATTATCTGAGTTGTGAACTTTTTGTTTACAAATTTACAATTGAGTATACAAATGTATTAGCCGTGTAAAAACTAATATACATACAGTTATGAAGTGGATATATGCATTATTATCTGAGTTGTGAACTTTTTGTTTACAAATTTACAATTGAGTATGCAAATGTATTAGCCGTGTAAAATCTAATATAAATACAAATTCAGAAGGTGATATCGGTATTATTAGCTGATTTGTGAACTTTTTGTTTACAAATTTACAATTAGTATGCAAATGTATTAGCCGTGTAAAAACTAATATAAATACCAATTATGATGTGGATACGGGCATTATTACCTGAGTTGTGAACTTTTTGTTTACAAATTTACAATTGAGTATGCAAATGTATTAGCCTTGTGTAAACTAATATAAATACAAATTATGATGTGGATACGGGACTTTTTGTTTACAAATTTACAATTGAGTATGCAAATGTACTAGCCGTGTAAAATCTAATATAAATACAAATTATGAAGGTGATATCGGCATTATTAGCTGAGTTGTGAACTTTTTGTTTACAAATTTACAATTGAGTATGCAAATGTATTAGCCGTGTAAAATCTAATATAAATACAAATTCAGAAGGTGATGTCGGTATTATTAGCTGAGTTGTGAACTTTTTGTTTACAATTTTACAATTGAGTATGCAAATGTATTAGCCTTGTAAAATCTAATATAAATACAAATTCAGAAGGTGATATCGGTATTATTAGCTGATTTGTGAACTTTTTGTTTACAAATTTACAATTGAGTATGCAAATGTATTAGCCTTGTGTAAACTAATATAAATACCAATTATGATGTGGATACGGGCATTATTACCTGAGTTATGAACTTTTTGTTTACAAATTTACAATTGAGTATGCAAATGTATTAGCCGTGTAAAATCTAATATAAATACAAATTCTGAAGGTGATATCGGCATTATTAGCTGAGTTGTGAACTTTTTGTTTACAAATTTACAATTGAGTATGCAAATGTATTAGCCGTGTAAAATATAATATAAATAGAAATTCTGAAGGTAATATCGGCATTATTAGCTGAGTTGTGAACTTTTTGTTTACAAATTTATAATTGAGTATGCGAATGTATTAGCCTTGTGTAAACTAATATAAATGCAATTATGAAGTGGATATATGCATTATTATCTGAGTTGTGAACTTTTTGTTTACAAATTTACAATTGAGTATGCAAATGTATTAGCCGTGTAAAAACTAATATAAATACAAATTATGAAGTAGATTTATGCATTATTATCTGAGTTGTGAACTTTTCGTTTACAAATTTATAATTGAGTATGCGAATGTATTAGCCTTGTGTAAACTAATATAAATACAAATTATGATGTGGATACGGGACTTTTTGTTTACAAATTTACAATTGAGTATGCAAATGTATTAGCCGTGTAAAATCTAATATAAATACAAATTCAGAAGGTGATATCGGTATTATTAGCTGAGTTGTGAACTTTTTGTTTACAAATTTACAATTGAGTATGCAAATGTATTAGCCTTGTGTAAACTAATATAAATACCAATTATGATGTGGATACGGGCATTATTACCTGTATTGTGAACTTTTTGTTTACAAATTTACAATTAAGTATGCAAATGTATTAGCCTTGTAAAATCTAATATAAATACAAATTCTGAAAGTGATATCGGTATTATTAGCTGATTTGTGAACTTTTTGTTTACAAATTTACAATTGAGTATGCAAATGTATTAGCCTTGTGTAAACTAATATAAATACCAATTATGATGTGGATACGGGCATTATTACCTGAGTTGTGAACTTTTTGTTTACAAATTTACAATTGAGTATGCAAATGTATTAGCCGTGTAAAAACTAATATAAATACAAATTATGAAGTGGATATATGCATTATTATCTGAGCTGTGAACTTTTTGTTTACAAATTTACAATTGAGTATACAAATGTATTAGCCGTGTAAAAACTAATATAAATACAATTATGAAGTGGATATATCCATTATTATCTGAGTTGTGAACTTTTTGTTTACAAATTTACAATTGAGTATGCAAATGTATTAGCCGTGTAAAATCTAATATAAATACAAATTCAGAAGGTGATATCGGTATTATTAGCTGAGTTGTGAACTTTTTGTTTACAAATTTACAATTGAGTATGCAAATGTATTAGCCGTGTAAAATATAATATAAATATAAATTCTGAAGGTAATATCGGCATTATTAGCTGAGTTGTGAACTTTTCGTTTACAAATTTATAATTGAGTATGCGAATGTATTAGCCTTGTGTAAACTAATATAAATACAAATTATGATGTGGATACGGGACTTTTTGTTTACAAATTTACAATTGAGTATGCAAATGTATTAGCCGTGTAAAATCTAATATAAATACAAATTCTGAAGGTGATATCGGCATTATTAGCTGAGTTGTGAACTTTTTGTTTACAAATTTACAATTGAGTATGCAAATGTATTAGCCGTGTAAAATATAATATAAATATAAATTCTGAAGGTAATATCGGCATTATTAGCTGAGTTGTGAACTTTTCGTTTACAAATTTATAATTGAGTATGCGAATGTATTAGCCTTGTGTAAACTAATATAAATACAAATTATGATGTGGATACGGGACTTTTTGTTTACAAATTTACAATTGAGTATGCAAATGTATTAGCCGTGTAAAATCTAATATAAATACAAATTCTGAAGGTGATATCGGCATTATTAGCTGAGTTGTGAACTTTTTGTTTACAAATTTACAATTGAGTATGCAAATGTATTAGCCTTGTGTAAACTAATATAAATACCAATTATGATGTGGATACGGGCATTATTACCTGAGTTGTGAACTTTTTGTTTACAAATTTACAATTGAGTATGCAAATGTATTAGCCGTGTAAAAACTAATATAAATACAAATTATGAAGTGGATATATGCATTATTATCTGAGTTGTGAACTTTTTGTTTACAAATTTACAATTGAGTATACAAATGTATTAGCCGTGTAAAAACTAATATAAATACAATTATGAAGTGGATATATGCATTA
Organism: Drosophila kikkawai; assembly: GCF_030179895.1. Taxonomy (NCBI): domain Eukaryota; kingdom Metazoa; phylum Arthropoda; class Insecta; order Diptera; family Drosophilidae; genus Drosophila; species Drosophila kikkawai. The sequence goes on from NW_027222688.1 coordinate 5,457, forward strand.
TTATCTGAGTTGTGAACTTTTTGTTTACAAATTTACAATTGAGTATGCAAATGTATTAGCCGTGTAAAATCTAATATAAATGCAAATTCAGAAGGTGATATCGGTATTATTAGCTGAGTTGTGAACTTTTTGTTTACAAATTTACAATTGAGTATGCAAATGTATTAGCCGTGTAAAAACTAATATAAATACAAATTATGAAGTGGATATATGCATTATTATCTGAGCTTGTGAACTTTTTGTTTACAAATTTACAATTGAGTATACAAATGTATTAGCCGTGTAAAAACTAATATAAATACAATTATGAAGTGGATATATCCATTATTATCTGAGTTGTGAACTTTTTGTTTACAAATTTACAATTGAGTATGCAAATGTATTAGCCGTGTAAAATCTAATATAAATACAAATTCAGAAGGTGATATCGGTATTATTAGCTGAGTTGTGAACTTTTTGTTTACAAATTTACAATTGAGTATGCAAATGTATTAGCCTTGTGTAAACTAATATAAATACCAATTATGATGTGGATACGGGCATTATTACCTGAGTTGTGAACTTTTTGTTTACAAATTTACAATTGAGTATGCAAATGTATTAGCCGTGTAAACACTAATATAAATACAAATTATGAAGTGGATATATGCATTATTATCTGAGTTGTGAACTTTTTGTTTACAAATTTACAATTGAGTATACAAATGTATTAGCCGTGTAAAAACTAATATAAATACAAATTATGAAGTGGATATATGCATTATTATCGGAGTTGTGAACTTTTTGTTTACAAATTTACAATTGAGTATGCAAATGTATTAGCCGTGTAAAAACTAATATAAATACAAATTATGATGTGGATACGGGACTTTTTGTTTACAAATTTACAATTGAGTATGCAAATGTATTAGCCGTGTAAAATCTAATATAAATACAAATTCTGAAGGTGATATCGGCATTATTAGCTGAGTTGTGAACTTTTTGTTTACAAATTTACAATTGAGTATGCAAATGTATTAGCCGTGTAAAATATAATATAAATATAAATTCTGAAGGTAATATCGGCATTATTAGCTGAGTTGTGAACTTTTCGTTTACAAATTTATAATTGAGTATGCGAATGTATTAGCCTTGTGTAAACTAATATAAATACAAATTATGATGTGGATACGGGACTTTTTGTTTACAAATTTACAATTGAGTATGCAAATGTATTAGCCGTGTAAAATCTAATATAAATACAAATTCAGAAGGTGATATCGGTATTATTAGCTGAGTTGTGAACTTTTTGTTTACAAATTTACAATTGAGTATGCAAATGTATTAGCCTTGTGTAAACTAATATAAATACCAATTATGATGTGGATACGGGCATTATTACCTGAGTTGTGAACTTTTTGTTTACAAATTTACAATTGAGTATGCAAATGTATTAGCCGTGTAAAAACTAATATAAATACAAATTATGAAGTGGATATATGCATTATTATCTGAGTTGTGAACTTTTTGTTTACAAATTTACAATTGAGTATACAAATGTATTAGCCGTGTAAAAACTAATATAAATACAATTATGAAGTGGATATATGCATTATTATCTGAGTTGTGAACTTTTTGTTTACAAATTTACAATTGAGTATGCAAATGTATTAGCCGTGTAAAATCTAATATAAATGCAAATTCAGAAGGTGATATCGGTATTATTAGCTGAGTTGTGAACTTTTTGTTTACAAATTTACAATTGAGTATGCAAATGTATTAGCCGTGTAAAAACTAATATAAATACAAATTATGAAGTGGATATATGCATTATTATCTGAGCTGTGAACTTTTTGTTTACAAATTTACAATTGAGTATACAAATGTATTAGCCGTGTAAAAACTAATATAAATACAATTATGAAGTGGATATATCCATTATTATCTGAGTTGTGAACTTTTTGTTTACAAATTTACAATTGAGTATGCAAATGTATTAGCCGTGTAAAATCTAATATAAATACAAATTCAGAAGGTGATATCGGTATTATTAGCTGAGTTGTGAACTTTTTGTTTACAAATTTACAATTGAGTATGCAAATGTATTAGCCTTGTGTAAACTAATATAAATACCAATTATGATGTGGATACGGGCATTATTACCTGAGTTGTGAACTTTTTGTTTACAAATTTACAATTGAGTATGCAAATGTATTAGCCGTGTAAAAACTAATATAAATACAAATTATGAAGTGGATATATGCATTATTATCTGAGCTGTGAACTTTTTGTTTACAAATTTACAATTGAGTATACAAATGTATTAGCCGTGTAAAAACTAATATAAATACAAATTATGAAGTGGATATATGCATTATTATCGGAGTTGTGAACTTTTTGTTTACAAATTTACAATTGAGTATACAAATGTATTAGCCGTGTAAAAACTAATATAAATACCAATTATGATGTGGATACGGGCATTATTACCTGAGTTATGAACTTTTTGTTTACAAATTTACAATTGAGTATGCAAATGTATTAGCCGTGTAAAATCTAATATAAATACAAATTCTGAAGGTGATATCGGCATTATTAGCTGAGTTGTGAACTTTTTGTTTACAAATTTACAATTGAGTATGCAAATGTATTAGCCGTGTAAAATATAATATAAATAGAAATTCTGAAGGTAATATCGGCATTATTAGCTGAGTTGTGAACTTTTTGTTTACAAATTTATAATTGAGTATGCGAATGTATTAGCCTTGTGTAAACTAATATAAATGCAATTATGGAGTGGATATATGCATTATTATCTGAGTTGTGAACTTTTTGTTTACAAATTTACAATTGAGTATGCAAATGTATTAGCCGTGTACAAACTAATATAAATACAAATTATGAAGTAGATTTATGCATTATTATCTGAGTTGTGAACTTTTTGTTTACAAATTTACAATTGAGTATGCAAATGTATTAGCCGTGTAAACTCTAATATAAATACAAATTATGAAGGTGATATCGCCATTATTAACTGAGTTTTGAACTTTTTGTTTACAAATTTACAATTGAGTATGCAAATGTATTAGCCGTGTAAAATCTAATATAAATACAAATTCTGAAGGTGATATCGGCATTATTAGCTGAGTTGTGAACTTTTTGTTTACAAATTTACAATTGAGTATGCAAATGTATTAGCCGTGTACAAACTAATATAAATACAAATTATGAAGTAGATTTATGCATTATTATCTGAGTTGTGAACTTTTTGTTTACAAATTTACAATTGAGTATGCAAATGTATTAGCCGTGTAAACTCTAATATAAATACAAATTATGAAGGTGATATCGCCATTATTAACTGAGTTTTGAACTTTTTGTTTACAAATTTACAATTGAGTATGCAAATGTATTAGCCGTGTAAAATCTAATATAAATACAAATTCAGAAGGTGATATCGGTATTATTAGCTGAGTTGTGAACTTTTTGTTTACAAATTTACAATTGAGTATGCAAATGTATTAGCCGTGTAAAAACTAATATAAATACAAATTATGAAGTGGATATATGCATTATTATCTGAGTTGTGAACTTTTTGTTTACAAATTTACAATTGAGTATGCAAATGTATTAGCCTTGTGTAAACTAATATAAATACAAATTATGATGTGGATACGGGCATTATTACCTGAGTTGTGAACTTTTTGTTTACAAACTTACAATTGAGTATGCAAATGTATTATTAGCCGTGTAAAATATAATATAAATACAAATTATGAAGGTGATATCGGCATTATTAGCTGAGTTGTGAACTTTTTGTTTACAAATGTATAATTGAGTATGCGAATGTATTAGCCTTGTGTAAACTAATATAAATACAAATTATGGTGTGGATACGGGACTTTGTTTACAAATTTACAATTGAGTATGCAAATGTATTAGCCGTGTAAAATCTAATATAAATACAAATTATGAAGGTGATATCGGTATTATTAGCTGAGTTGTGAACTGTTTGTTTACAAATTTACAATTGAGTATGCAAATGTATTAGCCATGAAATAATATAAATACAAATTCTGAAGTGGATGCGGGCATTATTAGCTGAGTTGTGAACTTTTTGTTTACAAGAACTAATATAAATACAAATTCTGAAGTGGATACGGGCATTATTAGTTGAGTTGTGAACTGTTTGTTTACAAATTTACAATTGAGTATGCAAATGTATTAGCCATGAAAAAACTAATATAAATACAAATTCTGAAGTGGATACTGGCATTATTAGCTGATTTGTGAACTTTTTGTTTACAAATTTACAATTGAGTATGCAAATGTATTAACCGTGTAACAACTAATACAAATACAAATTATGAAGTGGATATATGCATTATTATCTGAGTTGTGAACTTTTTGTTTACACTTTACAATTGAGTATGCAAATGTATTATCCGTGTAAAAACTAAAATAAATACAAATTATGAAGTGGATATATGCATTATTATCTGAGTTGTGAACTTTGTGTTTACAAATTTACAATTGAGTATGCAAATGTATTAGCCTTGTGTAAACTAATATAAATACAAATTATGATGTGGATACGGGCATTATTACCTGAGTTGTGAACTTTTTGTTTACAAATTTACAATTGAGTATGCGAATGTATTAGCCTTGTGTAAACTAATATAAATACCAATTATGATGTGGATACGGGACTTTTTGTTTACAAATTTACAATTGAGTATGCAAATGTATTAGCCGTGTAAAATCTAATATAAATACAAATTATGAAGGTGATATCGGCATTATTAGCTGAGTTGTGAACTTTTTGTTTACAAATTTACAATTGAGTATGCAAATGTATTAGCCTTGTAAAATCTAATATAAATACAAATTCAGAATGTGATATCGGTATTATTAGCTGATTTGGGAAATTTTTGTTTACAAATTTACAATTGAGTATGCAAATGTATTAGCCTTGTGTAAACTAATATAAATACAAATTATGATGTGGATACGGGACTTTTTGTTTACAAATTTACAATTGAGTATGCAAATGTATTAGCCTTGTGTAAACTAATATAAATACAAATTATGATGTGGATACGGGCATTATTACCTGAGTTGTGAACTTTTTGTTTACAAATTTACAATTGAGTATGCGAATGTATTAGCCTTGTGTAAACTAATATAAATACCAATTATGATGTGGATACGGGACTTTTTGTTTACAAATTTACAATTGAGTATGCAAATGTATTAGCCGTGTAAAATCTAATATAAATACAAATTATGAAGGTGATATCGGCATTATAAGCTGAGTTGTGAACTTTTTGTTTACAAATTTACAATTGAGTATGCAAATGTATTAGCCTTGTAAAATCTAATATAAATACAAATTCAGAAGGTGATATCGGTATTATTAGCTGATTTGTGAAATTTTTGTTTACAAATTTACAATTGAGTATGCAAATGTATTAGCCTTGTGTAAACTAATATAAATACAAATTATGATGTGGATACGGGACTTTTTGTTTACAAATTTACAATTGAGTATGCAAATGTATTAGCCGTGTAAAATCTAATATAAATACAAATTCTGAAGGTGATATCGGCATTATTAGCTGAGTTGTGAACTTTTTGTTTACAAATTTACAATTGAGTATGCAAATGTATTAGCCGTGTAAAATATAATATACATACAAATTCTGAAGGTAATATCGGCATTATTAGCTGAGTTGTGAACTTTTTGTTTACAAATTTATAATTGAGTATGCGAATGTAATAGCCTTGTGTAAACTAATATAAATACAAATTATGATGTGGATACGGGACTTTTTGTTTACAAATTTACAATTGAGTATGCAAATGTATTAGCCGTGTAAAATATAATATAAATACAAATTATGAAGGTGATATCGGCATTATTAGCTGAGTTGTGAACTTTTTGTTTACAAATTTACAATTGAGTATGCAAATGTATTAGCCGTGTAAAATCTAATATAAATACAAATTCAGAAGGTGATATCGGTATTATTAGCTGAGTTGTGAACTTTTTGTTTACAAATTTACAATTGAGTATGCAAATGTATTAGCCGTGTAAAATATAATATAAATACAAATTATGAAGGTGATATCGGCATTATTAGCTGAGTTGTGAACTTTTTGTTTACAAACTTACAATTGAGTATGCAAATGTATTAGCCTTGTGTAAACTAATATAAATACCAATTATGATGTGGATACGGGCATTATTACCTGAGATGTGAACTTTTTGTTTACAAATTTACAATTGAGTATGCAAATGTATTAGCCGTGTAAAATCTAATATAAATACAAATTATGAAGTGGATATATGCATTATTATCTGAGTTGTGAACTTTTTGTTTACAAATTTACAATTGAGTATACAAATGTATTAGCCGTGTAAAAACTAATATACATACAGTTATGAAGTGGATATATGCATTATTATCTGAGTTGTGAACTTTTTGTTTACAAATTTACAATTGAGTATGCAAATGTATTAGCCGTGTAAAATCTAATATAAATACAAATTCAGAAGGTGATATCGGTATTATTAGCTGATTTGTGAACTTTTTGTTTACAAATTTACAATTAGTATGCAAATGTATTAGCCGTGTAAAAACTAATATAAATACCAATTATGATGTGGATACGGGCATTATTACCTGAGTTGTGAACTTTTTGTTTACAAATTTACAATTGAGTATGCAAATGTATTAGCCTTGTGTAAACTAATATAAATACAAATTATGATGTGGATACGGGACTTTTTGTTTACAAATTTACAATTGAGTATGCAAATGTATTAGCCGTGTAAAATCTAATATAAATACAAATTATGAAGGTGATATCGGCATTATTAGCTGAGTTGTGAACTTTTTGTTTACAAATTTACAATTGAGTATGCAAATGTATTAGCCGTGTAAAATCTAATATAAATACAAATTCAGAAGGTGATGTCGGTATTATTAGCTGAGTTGTGAACTTTTTGTTTACAATTTTACAATTGAGTATGCAAATGTATTAGCCTTGTAAAATCTAATATAAATACAAATTCAGAAGGTGATATCGGTATTATTAGCTGATTTGTGAACTTTTTGTTTACAAATTTACAATTGAGTATGCAAATGTATTAGCCTTGTGTAAACTAATATAAATACCAATTATGATGTGGATACGGGCATTATTACCTGAGTTATGAACTTTTTGTTTACAAATTTACAATTGAGTATGCAAATGTATTAGCCGTGTAAAATCTAATATAAATACAAATTCTGAAGGTGATATCGGCATTATTAGCTGAGTTGTGAACTTTTTGTTTACAAATTTACAATTGAGTATGCAAATGTATTAGCCGTGTAAAATATAATATAAATAGAAATTCTGAAGGTAATATCGGCATTATTAGCTGAGTTGTGAACTTTTTGTTTACAAATTTATAATTGAGTATGCGAATGTATTAGCCTTGTGTAAACTAATATAAATACACATTATGAAGTGGATACGGGACTTTTTGTTTACAAATTTACAATTGAGTATGCAAATGTATTAGCCGTGTAAAATCTAATATAAATACAAATTATGAAGGTGATATCGGCATTATTAGCTGAGTTGTGAACTTTTTGTTTACAAATTTACAATTGAGTATGCAAATGTATTAGCCGTGTAAAATCTAATATAAATACAAATTCAGAAGGTGATGTCGGTATTATTAGCTGAGTTGTGAACTTTTTGTTTACAATTTTACAATTGAGTATGCAAATGTATTAGCCTTGTAAAATCTAATATAAATACAAATTCAGAAGGTGATATCGGTATTATTAGCTGATTTGTGAACTTTTTGTTTACAAATTTACAATTGAGTATGCAAATGTATTAGCCTTGTGTAAACTAATATAAATACAAATTATGATGTGGATACGGGCATTATTACCTGAGTTATGAACTTTTTGTTTACAAATTTACAATTGAGTATGCAAATGTATTAGCCGTGTAAAATCTAATATAAATACAAATTCTGAAGGTGATATCGGCATTATTAGCTGAGTTGTGAACTTTTTGTTTACAAATTTACAATTGAGTATGCAAATGTATTAGCCGTGTAAAATATAATATAAATAGAAATTCTGAAGGTAATATCGGCATTATTAGCTGAGTTGTGAACTTTTTGTTTACAAATTTATAATTGAGTATGCGAATGTATTAGCCTTGTGTAAACTAATATAAATACAATTATGAAGTGGATATATGCATTATTATCTGAGTTGTGAACTTTTTGTTTACAAATTTACAATTGAGTATGCAAATGTATTAGCCGTGTAAAATATAATATAAATACACATTATGAAGTGGATTTATGCATTATTATCTGAGTTGTGAACTTTTTGTTTACAAATTTACAATTGAGTATGCAAATGTATTAGCCGTGTAAACTCTAATATAAATACAAATTATGAAGGTGATATCGCCATTATTAACTGAGTTTTGAACTTTTTGTTTACAAATTTACAATTGAGTATGCAAATGTATTAGCCGTGTAAAATCTAATATAAATACAAATTCTGAAGGTGATATCGGCATTATTAGCTGAGTTGTGAACTTTTGTTTACAAATTTACAATTGAGTATGCAAATGTATTAGCCGTGTAAAATATAATATAAATAGAAATTCTGAAGGTAATATCGGCATTATTAGCTGAGTTGTGAACTTTTTGTTTACAAATTTATAATTGAGTATGCGAATGTATTAGCCTTGTGTAAACTAATATAAATACAAATTATGATGTGGATACGGGACTTTTTGTTTACAAATTTACAATTGAGTATGCAAATGTATTAGCCGTGTAAAATCTAATATAAATACAAATTATGAAGGTGATATCGGCATTATTAGCTGAGTTGTGAACGTTTTGTTTACAAATTTACAATTGAGTATGCAAATGTATTAGCCGTGTAAAATCTAATATAAATACAAATTCAGAAGGTGATATCGGTATTATTAGCTGAGTTGTGAACTTTTTGTTTACAATTTTACAATTGAGTATGCAAATGTATTAGCCTTGTAAAATCTAATATAAATACAAATTCAGAAGGTGATATCGGTATTAATAGCTGATTTGTGAACTTTTTGTTTACAAATTTATAATTGAGTATGCAAATGTATTAGCCTTGTGTAAACTAATATAAATACCAATTATGATGTGGATACGGGCATTATTACCTGAGTTGGGAACTTTTTGTTTACAAATTTACAATTGAGTATGCAAATGTATTAGCCGTGTAAAATCTAATATAAATACAAATTCAGAAGGTGATATCGGTATTATTAGCTGAGTTGTGAACTTTTTGTTTACAAATTTACAATTGAGTATGCAAATGTATTAGCCGTGTAAAAACTAATATAAATACAAATTATGAAGTGGATATATGCATTATTATCTGAGTTGTGAACTTTTTGTTTACAAATTTACAATTGAGTATACAAATGTATTAGCCGTGTAAAAACTAATATAAATACAATTATGAAGTGAATATATGCATTATCTGAGTTGTGAACTTTTTGTTTACAAATTTACAATTGAGTATGCAAATGTATTAGCCGTGTAAAAACTAATATACATACAGTTATGAAGTGGATATATGCATTATTATCTGAGTTGTGAGCTTTTTGTTTACAAATTTACAATTGAGTATGCAAATGTATTAGCCGTGTAAAATCTAATATAAATACAAATTCAGAAGGTGATATCGGTATTATTAGCTGATTTGTGAACTTTTTGTTTACAAATTTACAATTAGTATGCAATTGTATTAGCCGTGTAAAAACTAATATAAATACCAATTATGATGTGGATACGGGCATTATTACCTGAGTTGTGAACTTTTTGTTTACAAATTTACAATTGAGTATGCAAATGTATTAGCCGTGTAAAATCTAATATAAATACAAATTATGAAGGTGATATCGGCATTATTAGCTGAGTTGTGAACTTTTTGTTTACAAATTTACAATTGAGTATGCAAATGTATTAGCCGTGTAAAATCTAATATAAATACAAATTCAGAAGGTGATGTCGGTATTATTAGCTGAGTTGTGAACTTTTTGTTTACAATTTTACAATTGAGTATGCAAATGTATTAGCCGTGTAAAAACTAATATAAATACAAATTATGAAGTGGATATATGCATTATTATCTGAGTTGTGAACTTTTTGTTTACAAATTTACAATTGAGTATACAAATGTATTAGCCGTGTAAAAACTAATATAAATACAATTATGAAGTGGATATATGCATCATCTGAGTTGTGAACTTTTTGTTTACAAATTTACAATTGAGTATGCAAATGTATTAGCCGTGTAAAAACTAATATACATACAGTTATGAAGTGGATATATGCATTATTATCTGAGTTGTGAGCTTTTTGTTTACAAATTTACAATTGAGTATGCAAATGTATTAGCCGTGTAAAATCTAATATAAATACAAATTCAGAAGGTGATATCGGTATTATTACCTGAGTTGTGAACTTTTTGTTTACAAATTTACAATTGAGTATGCAAATGTATTAGCCTTGTGTAAACTAATATAAATACAAATTATGATGTGGATACGGGACTTTTTGTTTACAAATTTACAATTGAGTATGCAAATGTATTAGCCGTGTAAAATCTAATATATATACACATTATGAAGGTGATATCGGCATTATTAGCTGAGTTGTGAACTTTTTGTTTACAAATTTATAATTGAGTATGCGAATGTATTAGCCTTGTGTAAACTAATATAAATACAAATTATGATGTGGATACGGGATTTTTTGTTTACAAATTTACAATTGAGTATGCAAATGTATTAGCCGTGTAAAATCTAATATAAATACAAATTCAGAAGGTGATGTCGGTATTATTAGCTGAGTTGTGAACTTTTTGTTTACAATTTTACAATTGAGTATGCAAATGTATTAGCCTTGTAAAATCTAATATAAATACAAATTCAGAAGGTGATATCGGTATTATTAGCTGATTTGTGAACTTTTTGTTTACAAATTTACAATTGAGTATGCAAATGTATTAGCCTTGTGTAAACTAATATAAATACCAATTATGATGTGGATACGGGCATTATTACCTGAGTTGTGAACTTTTTGTTTACAAATTTACAATTGAGTATGCAAATGTATTAGCCGTGTAAAATCTAATATAAATACAGATTCTGAAGGTGATATCGGCATTATTAGCTGAGTTGTGAACTTTTTGTTTACAAATTTACAATTGAGTATGCAAATGTATTAGCCGTGTAAAATATAATATAAATATAAATTCTGAAGGTAATATCGGCATTATTAGCTGAGTTGTGAACTTTTTGTTTACAAATTTATAATTGAGTATGCGAATGTATTAGCATTGTGTAAACTAATATAAATACAAATTATGATGTGGATACGGGACTTTTTGTTTACAAATTTACAATTGAGTATGCAAATGTATTAGCCGTGTAAAATCTAATATAAATACAAATTATGAAGGTGATATCGGCATTATTAGCTGAGTTGTGAACTTTTTGTTTACAAATTTACAATTGAGTATGCAAATGTATTAGCCGTGTAAAAACTAATATAAATACAAATTATGAATTATTATCTGAGTTGTGAACTTTTTGTTTACAAATTTACAATTGAGTATACAAATGTATTAGCCGTGTGAAAACTAATATAAATACAATTATGAAGTGGATATATGCATTATTATCTGAGTTGTGAACTTTTTGTTTACAAATTTACAATTGAGTATACAAATGTATTAGCCGTGTAAACTCTAATATAAATACAAATTCAGAAGGTGATATCGCCATTATTAACTGAGTTTTGAACTTTTTGTTTACAAATTTACAATTGAGTATGCAAATGTATTAGCCGTGTAAAATCTAATATATATACACATTATGAAGGTGATATCGGCATTATTAGCTGAGTTGTGATTTTTTCGTTTACAAATTTATAATTGAGTATGCGAATGTATTAGCCTTGTGTAAACTAATATAAATACAAATTATGATGTGGATACGGGACTTTTTGTTTACAAATTTACAATTGAGTATGCAAATGTATTAGCCGTGTAAAATCTAATATAAATACAAATTATGAAGGTGATATCGGCATTATTAGCTGAGTTGTGAACTTTTTGTTTACAAATTTACAATTGAGTATGCAAATGTATTAGCCGTGTAAAATCTAATATAAATACAAATTCAGAAGGTGATGTCGGTATTATTAGCTGAGTTGTGAACTTTTTGTTTACAATTTTACAATTGAGTATGCAAATGTATTAGCCGTGTAAAAACTAATATAAATACAATTATGAAGTGGATATATGCATTATCTGAGTTGTGAACTTTTTGTTTACAAATTTACAATTGAGTATGCAAATGTATTAGCCGTGTAAAAACTAATATACATACAAATTATGAAGTGGATATATGCATTATTATCTGAGTTGTGAACTTTTTGTTTACAAATTTACAATTGAGTATACAAATGTATTAGCCGTGTAAAAACTAATATAAATACAATTATGAAGTGGATATATGCATTATTATCTGAGTTGTGAACTTTTTGTTTACAAATTTACAATTGAGTATGCAAATGTATTAGCCGTGTAAAAACTAATATAAATACAAATTATGAAGTGGATATATGCATTATTATCTGAGTTGTGAACTTTTTGTTTACAAATTTACAATTGAGTATGCAAATGTATTAGCCGTGTAAAATCTAATATAAATACAAATTCAGAAGGTGATATCGGTATTATTACCTGAGTTGTGAACTTTTTGTTTACAAATTTACAATTGAGTATGCAAATGTATTAGCCTTGTGTAAACTAATATAAATACAAATTATGATGTGGATACGGGACTTTTTGTTTACAAATTTACAATTGAGTATGCAAATGTATTAGCCGTGTAAAATCTAATATATATACACATTATGAAGGTGATATCGGCATTATTAGCTGAGTTGTGAACTTTTTGTTTACAAATTTATAATTGAGTATGCGAATGTATTAGCCTTGTGTAAACTAATATAAATACAAATTATGATGTGGATACGGGATTTTTTGTTTACAAATTTACAATTGAGTATGCAAATGTATTAGCCGTGTAAAATCTAATATAAATACAAATTCAGAAGGTGATATCGGTATTATTAGCTGAGTTGTGAACTTTTTGTTTACAATTTTACAATTGAGTATGCAAATGTATTAGCCTTGTAAAATCTAATATAAAAATACAAATTATGAAGGTGATATCGGTATTATTAGCTGATTTGTGAACTTTTTGTTTACAAATTTACAATTGAGTATGCAAATGTATTAGCCTTGTGTAAACTAATATAAATACCAATTATGATGTGGATACGGGCATTATTACCTGAGTTGTGAACTTTTTGTTTACAAATTTACAATTGAGTATGCAAATGTATTAGCCGTGTAAAATCTAATATAAATACAAATTCTGAAGGTGATATCGGCATTATTAGCTGAGTTGTGAACTTTTTGTTTACAAATTTACAATTGAGTATGCAAATGTATTAGCCGTGTAAAATATAATATAAATAGAAATTCTGAAGGTAATATCAGCATTATTAGCTGAGTTGTGAACTTTTTGTTTACAAATTTATAATTGAGTATGCGAATGTATTAGCATTGTGTAAACTAATATAAATACAAATTATGATGTGGATACGGGACTTTTTGTTTACAAATTTACAATTGAGTATGAAAATGTATTAGCCGTGTAAAATCTAATATAAATACAAATTCTGAAGGTGATATCGGCATTATTAGCTGAGTTGTGAACTTTTTGTTTACAAATTTACAATTGAGTATACAAATGTATTAGCCGTGTGAAAACTAATATAAATACAATTATGAAGTGGATATATGCATTATTATCTGAGTTGTGAACTTTTTGTTTACAAATTTACAATTGAGTATGCAAATGTATTAGCCGTGTAAAAACTAATATAAATACAAATTATGAAGTGGATTTATGCATTATTATCTGAGTTGTGAACTTTTTGTTTACAAATTTACAATTGAGTATACAAATGTATTAGCCGTGTAAACTCTAATATAAATACAAATTCAGAAGGTGATATCGCCATTATTAACTGAGTTTTGAACTTTTTGTTTACAAATTTACAATTGAGTATGCAAATGTATTAGCCGTGTAAAATCTAATATAAATACAAATTATGAAGGTGATGTCGGTATTATTAGCTGAGTTGTGAACTTTTTGTTTACAATTTTACAATTGAGTATGCAAATGTATTAGCCTTGTAAAATATAATATAAATACAAATTCAGAAGGTGATATCGGTATTATTAGCTGATTTGTGAACTTTTTGTTTACAAATTTACAATTGAGTATGCAAATGTATTAGCCTTGAGTAAACTAATATAAATACCAATTATGATGTGGATACGGGCATTATTACCTGAGTTGTGAGCTTTTTGTTTACAAATTTACAATTGAGTATGCAAATGTATTAGCCGTGTAAAATCTAATATAAATACAAATTATGAAGGTGATATCGGCATTATTAGCTGACTTGTGAACTTTTTGTTTACAAATTTACAATTGAGTATGCAAATGTATTAGCCGTGTAAAATCTAATATAAATACAAATTCAGAAGGTGATGTCGGTATTATTAGCTGAGTTGTGAACTTTTTGTTTACAATTTTACAATTGAGTATGCAAATGTATTAGCCGTGTAAAATCTAATATAAATACAAATTCAGAAGGTGATGTCGGTATTATTAGCTGAGTTGTGAACTTTTTGTTTACAATTTTACAATTGAGTATGCAAATGTATTAGCCTTGTAAAATCTAATATAAATACAAATTCAGAAGGTGATATCGGTATTATTAGCTGATTTGTGAACTTTTTGTTTACAAATTTACAATTAGTATGCAAATGTATTAGCCGTGTAAAAACTAATATAAATACCAATTATGATGTGGAACGGGCATTATTACCTGAGTTGTGAACTTTTTGTTTACAAATTTACAATTGAGTATGCAAATGTATTAGCCTTGTGTAAACTAATATAAATACAAATTATGATGTGGATACGGGACTTTTTGTTTACAAATTTACAATTGAGTATGCAAATGTATTAGCCGTGTAAAATCTAATATAAATACACATTATGAAGGTGATATCGGCATTATTAGCTGAGTTGTGAACTTTTTGTTTACAAATTTATAATTGAGTATGCGAATGTATTAGCCTTGTGTAAACTAATATAAATACAAATTATGATGTGTATACGGGACTTTTTGTTTACAAATTTACAATTGAGTATGCAAATGTATTAGCCGTGTAAAATCTAATATAAATACAAATTCAGAAGGTGATGTCGGTATTATTAGCTGAGTTGTGAACTTTTTGTTTACAATTTTACAATTGAGTATGCAAATGTATTAGCCTTGTAAAATCTAATATAAATACAAATTCAGAAGGTGATATCGGTATTATTAGCTGATTTGTGAACTTTTTGTTTACAAATTTACAATTGAGTATGCAAATGTATTAGCCTTGTGTAAACTAATATAAATACCAATTATGATGTGGATACGGGCATTATTACCTGAGTTGTGAACTTTTTGTTTACAAATTTACAATTGAGTATGCAAATGTATTAGCCGTGTAAAATCTAATATAAATACAAATTCTGAATGTGATATCGGCATTATTAGCTGAGTTGTGAACTTTTTGTTTACAAATTTACAATTGAGTATGCAAATGTATTAGCCGTGTAAAATATAATATAAATAGAAATTCTGAAGGTAATATCGGCATTATTAGCTGAGTTGTGAACTTTTTGTTTACAAATTTACAATTGAGTATGCAAATGTATTAGCCGTGTAAAAACTAATATAAATACAAATCATGAATTATTATCTGAGTTGTGAACTTTTTGTTTACAAATTTACAATTGAGTATACAAATGTATTAGCCGTGTGAAAACTAATATAAATACAATTATGAAGTGGATATATGCATTATTATCTGAGTTGTGAACTTTTTGTTTACAAATTTACAATTGAGTATGCAAATGTATTAGCCGTGTAAAAACTAATATAAATACAAATTATGAAGTGGTTTTATGCATTATTATCTGAGTTGTGAACTTTTTGTTTACAAATTTACAATTGAGTATGCAAATGTATTAGCCGTGTAAACTCTAATATAAATACAAATTCAGAAGGTGATATCGCCATTATTAACTGAGTTTTGAACTTTTTGTTTACAAATTTACAATTGAGTATGCAAATGTATTAGCCGTGTAAAATCTAATATAAATACAAATTCTGAAGGTGATATCGGCATTATTAGCTGAGTTGTGAACTTTTTGTTTACAAATTTACAATTGAGTATGCAAATGTATTAGCCGTGTAAAATATAATATAAATATAAATTCTGAAGGTAATATCGGCATTATTAGCTGAGTTGTGAACTTTTTGTTTACAAATTTATAATTGAGTATGCGAATGTATTAGCCTTGTGTAAACTAATATAAATACAAATTATGATGTGGATACGGGACTTTTTGTTTACAAATTTACAATTGAGTATGCAAATGTATTAGCCGTGTAAAAGCTAATATAAATACAAATTATGAAGGTGATATCGGCATTATTAGCTGAGTTGTGAACTTTTTGTTTACAAATTTACAATTGAGTATGCAAATGTATTAGCCGTGTAAAAACTAATATAAATACAAATCATGAATTATTATCTGAGTTGTGAACTTTTTGTTTACAAATTTACAATTGAGTATACAAATGTATTAGCCGTGTGAAAACTAATATAAATACAATTATGAAGTGGATATATGCATTATTATCTGAGTTGTGAACTTTTTGTTTACAAATTTACAATTGAGTATGCAAATGTATTAGCCGTGTAAAAACTAATATAAATACAAATTATGAAGTGGTTTTATGCATTATTATCTGAGTTGTGAACTTTTTGTTTACAAATTTACAATTGAGTATGCAAATGTATTAGCCGTGTAAACTCTAATATAAATACAAATTCTGAAGGTGATATCGGCATTATTAGCTGAGTTGTGAACTTTTTGTTTACAAATTTACAATTGAGTATGCAAATGTATTAGCCGTGTAAAATATAATATAAATATAAATTCTGAAGGTAATATCGGCATTATTAGCTGAGTTGTGAACTTTTTGTTTACAAATTTATAATTGAGTATGCGAATGTATTAGCCTTGTGTAAACTAATATAAATACAAATTATGATGTGGATACGGGACTTTTTGTTTACAAATTTACAATTGAGTATGCAAATGTATTAGCCGTGTAAAATCTAATATAAATACAAATTATGAAGGTGATATCGGCATTATTAGCTGAGTTGTGAACTTTTTGTTTACAAATTTACAATTGAGTATGCAAATGTATTAGCCGTGTAAAATCTAATATAAATACAAATTCAGAAGGTGATATCGGTATTATTAGCTGAGTTGTGAACTTTTTGTTTACAATTTTACAATTGAGTATGCAAATGTATTAGCCTTGTAAAATCTAATATAAATACAAATTCAGAAGGTGATATCGGTATTAATAGCTGATTTGTGAACTTTTTGTTTACAAATTTACAATTGAGTATGCAAATGTATTAGCCGTGTAAAATCTAATATAAATACAAATTCAGAAGGTGATGTCGGTATTATTAGCTGAGTTGTGAACTTTTTGTTTACAATTTTACAATTGAGTATGCAAATGTATTAGCCTTGTAAAATCTAATATAAATACAAATTCAGAAGGTGATATCGGTATTATTAGCTGATTTGTGAACTTTTTGTTTACAAATTTACAATTGAGTATGCAAATGTATTAGCCTTGTGTAAACTAATATAAATACCAATTATGATGTGGATACGGGCATTATTACCTGAGTTGTGATCTTTTTGTTTACAAATTTACAATTGAGTATGCAAATGTATTAGCCGTGTAAAATCTAATATAAATACAAATTCTGAATGTGATATCGGCATTATTAGCTGAGTTGTGAACTTTTTGTTTACAAATTTACAATTGAGTATGCAAATGTATTAGCCGTGTAAAATATAATATAAATAGAAATTCTGAAGGTAATATCGGCATTATTAGCTGAGTTGTGAACTTTTTGCTTACAAATTTATAATTGAGTATGCAAATGTATTAGCCGTGTAAAAACTAATATAAATACAAATCATGAATTATTATCTGAGTTGTGAACTTTTTGTTTACAAATTTACAATTGAGTATACAAATGTATTAGCCGTGTGAAAACTAATATAAATACAATTATGAAGTGGATATATGCATTATTATCTGAGTTGTGAACTTTTTGTTTACAAATTTACAATTGAGTATGCAAATGTATTAGCCGTGTAAAAACTAATATAAATACAAATTATGAAGTGGTTTTATGCATTATTATCTGAGTTGTGAACTTTTTGTTTACAAATTTACAATTGAGTATGCAAATGTATTAGCCGTGTAAACTCTAATATAAATACAAATTCAGAAGGTGATATCGCCATTATTAACTGAGTTTTGAACTTTTTGTTTACAAATTTACAATTGAGTATGCAAATACAAATTCTGAAGGTGATATCGGCATTATTAGCTGAGTTGTGAACTTTTTGTTTACAAATTTACAATTGAGTATGCAAATGTATTAGCCGTGTAAAATATAATATAAATAGAAATTCTGAAGGTAATATCGGCATTATTAGCTGAGTTGTGAACTTTTTGCTTACAAATTTATAATTGAGTATGCAAATGTATTAGCCGTGTAAAAACTAATATAAATACAAATCATGAATTATTATCTGAGTTGTGAACTTTTTGTTTACAAATTTACAATTGAGTATACAAATGTATTAGCCGTGTGAAAACTAATATAAATACAATTATGAAGTGGATATATGCATTATTATCTGAGTTGTGAACTTTTTGTTTACAAATTTACAATTGAGTATGCAAATGTATTAGCCGTGTAAAAACTAATATAAATACAAATTATGAAGTGGTTTTATGCATTATTATCTGAGTTGTGAACTTTTTGTTTACAAATTTACAATTGAGTATGCAAATGTATTAGCCGTGTAAACTCTAATATAAATACAAATTCAGAAGGTGATATCGCCATTATTAACTGAGTTTTGAACTTTTTGTTTACAAATTTACAATTGAGTATGCAAATACAAATTCTGAAGGTGATATCGGCATTATTAGCTGAGTTGTGAACTTTTTGTTTACAAATTTACAATTGAGTATGCAAATGTATTAGCCGTGTAAAATATAATATAAATATAAATTCTGAAGGTAATATCGGCATTATTAGCTGAGTTGTGAACTTTTTGTTTACAAATTTATAATTGAGTATGCGAATGTATTAGCCTTGTGTAAACTAATATAAATACAAATTATGATGTGGATACGGGACTTTTTGTTTACAAATTTACAATTGAGTATGCAAATGTATTAGCCGTGTAAAATCTAATATAAATACAAATTATGAAGGTGATATCGGCATTATTAGCTGAGTTGTGAACTTTTTGTTTACAAATTTACAATTGAGTATGCAAATGTATTAGCCGTGTAAAAACTAATATAAATACAAATCATGAATTATTATCTGAGTTGTGAACTTTTTGTTTACAAATTTACAATTGAGTATGCAAATGTATTAGCCGTGTAAAAACTAATATAAATACAAATTATGAAGTGGTTTTATGCATTATTATCTGAGTTGTGAACTTTTTGTTTACAAATTTACAATTGAGTATGCAAATGTATTAGCCGTGTAAACTCTAATATAAATGCAAATTCAGAAGGTGATATCGCCATTATTAACTGAGTTTTGAACTTTTTGTTTACAAATTTACAATTGAGTATGCAAATGTATTAGCCGTGTAAAATCTAATATAAATACAAATTCTGAAGGTGATATCGGCATTATTAGCTGAGTTGTGAACTTTTTGTTTACAAATTTACAATTGAGTATGCAAATGTATTAGCCGTGTAAAATATAATATAAATATAAATTCTGAAGGTAATATCGGCATTATTAGCTGAGTTGTGAACTTTTTGTTTACAAATTTATAATTGAGTATGCGAATGTATTAGCCTTGTGTAAACTAATATAAATACAAATTATGATGTGGATACGGGACTTTTTGTTTACAAATTTACAATTGAGTATGCAAATGTATTAGCCGTGTAAAATCTAATATAAATACAAATTATGAAGGTGATATCGGCATTATTAGCTGAGTTGTGAACTTTTTGTTTACAAATTTACAATTGAGTATGCAAATGTATTAGCCGTGTAAAATCTAATATAAATACAAATTCAGAAGGTGATATCGGTATTATTAGCTGAGTTGTGAACTTTTTGTTTACAATTTTACAATTGAGTATGCAAATGTATTAGCCTTGTAAAATCTAATATAAATACAAATTCAGAAGGTGATATCGGTATTAATAGCTGATTTGTGAACTTTTTGTTTACAAATTTACAATTGAGTATGCAAATGTATTAGCCTTGTGTAAACTAATATAAATACCAATTATGATGTGGATACGGGCATTATTAGCTGAGTTGTGAACTTTTTGTTTACAAATTTACAATTGAGTATGCAAATGTATTAGCCGTGTAAAAACTAATATAAATACAAATTATGAAGTGGATATATGCATTATTATCTGAGTTGTGAACTTTTTGTTTACAAATTTACAATTGAGTATACAAATGTATTAGCCGTGTAAAAACTAATATAAATACAATTATGAAGTGGATATATGCATTATTATCTGAGTTGTGAACTTTTTGTTTACAAATTTACAATTGAGTATGCAAATGTATTAGCCGTGTAAAAACTAATATAAATACCAATTATGATGTGGATACGGGCATTATTACCTGAGTTGTGAACTTTTTGTTTACAAATTTACAATTGAGTATGCAAATGTATTAGCCGTGTAAAATCTAATATAAATACAAATTCAGAAGGTGATATCGGTATTATTAGCTGAGTTGTGAACTTTTTGTTTACAAATTTACAATTGAGTATGCAAATGTATTAGCCGTGTAAAATCTAATATAAATACAAATTCTGAAGGTGATATCGGCATTATTAGCTGAGTTGTGAACTTTTCGTTTACAAATTTATAATTGAGTATGCGAATGTATTAGCCTTGTGTAAACTAATATAAATACAAATTATGATGTGGATACGGGCATTATTACCTGAGTTGTGAACTTTTTGTTTACAAATTTACAATTGAGTATGCAAATGTATTAGCCGTGTAAAATCTAATATAAATACAAATTCAGAAGGTGATATCGGTATTATTAGCTGAGTTGTGAACTTTTTGTTTACAAATTTACAATTGAGTATGCAAATGTATTAGCCTTGTGTAAAGTAATATAAATACCAATTATGATGTGGATACGGGCATTATTACCTGAGTTGTGAACTTTTTGTTTACAAATTTACAATTGAGTATGCAAATGTATTAGCCGTGTAAAATCTAATATAAATACAAATTCAGAAGGTGATATCGGCATTATTAGCTGAGTTGTGAACTTTTTGTTTACAAATTTACAATTGAGTATGCAAATGTATTAGCCGTGTAAAATATAATATAAATAGAAATTCTGAAGGTAATATCGGCATTATTAGCTGAGTTGTGAACTTTTTGTTTACAAATTTATAATTGAGTATGCGAATGTATTAGCCTTGTGTAAACTAATATAAATACAAATTATGATGTGGATACGGGACTTTTTGTTTACAAATTTACAATTGAGTATGCAAATGTATTAGCCGTGTAAAATCTAATATAAATACAAATTATGAAGGTGATACCGGCATTATTAGCTGAATTGTGAACTTTTTGTTTACAAATTTACAATTGAGTATGTAGTATCCACTTTTTGGAAAAACAAAACTTTAGGTAACGCTTCTGTTTAGGTACAATTAAGCTAGCAAACTATTATAACTACCCTCGCTAATGCACTTGCACTTGAACAGGTGGAATGAAAGAATGCAAGAACATCACCCGATTTCACCGCTATATCAAAGCTTTAAGCTAAAACCGCATTTTTTTGGGAGTTTAGGCATAGAATGAAAAGTTCACGTGAAATCATTCCATTTTATTCGGCGAGCTATAAACACCATATAGAAGTCATTATATATTTTCGTGGCGAGTGGTTTTCAACATACACGTGTGATCGACTTTCAATTATATAATATTATATGAAAGTTTATAAACTGATTAATAAAAGGAAATATTATTGGAACTATCAGAGTGAAAAGTGCTGGTTGATGTGCCGAAGGTATGTTTCAGAAATAGGTGCCGTTCAAATTCTAATTTGATTTTTATTCAGGCATCGGCCGTTAGTTTAGGCCAGAGGGCTTAGACAGCGCTTTTCGTCAACTCTCTCTAACTTGGCTATAGCCGCATACACCCCGCTATCCGATCAAACAGGGGGTGCCGACACTTGGACTGAGGGATTACGTAACCAAGATCGCGCTCAAAGGGCCGAGGCAGCCGCTCCTTATCTACGCCTAGGAAAAGGGTCTGGGAGGCTCAAAAGATCGATGGAATTCAGCTCCAAAACGGAATTTAGACCCCGAAACCAGCTTAAAACGGCGAGCAGATGCAGCAGTGTTACACAGTATTACGTAACTAACCCCTAAACCCAATTCATATTGCACCAGTCAAATTTTTGCGTAGGAGTTTGGAGGCATAAGAGCTAAGAAAGAATAAATGAGTGACAACTAAAACGCCTTGCAGCGGCCGTGCGATGTGATTGTTTCGACAACATGAATTAAATATCTATATATATTCTCTTTTGTTTTGTTCTTGTTAGATTCAATATAAAGTTCTATAAAAATTAATTAGAAGATTCTGTTTTGTATTAACTTTGTTTCTTTTTCTAAACTATGAATTAGCGCATAAATTATTTAAAGAAATTAATATGTAAGACTAAGCAATATGAAATTGGGAAGTTGTTGAAATATCTTTCTCTCTCTATATATATATATATGTAACCTAAATTCTTAATTATACAGCAACTACATCGGAGTCATCTTGGGCCCAATGATACATCGGTGAGAGTAAGAGCTATTGTGAGTATTTGTAAGCGTTTATATGCGTATAAGATTATAATATATATATATATGTAAGATGATTTGAGATGAGATTTTTCCGCCCAATTAATTACTTAGTCATTGACAAAATTACCTCGTATTGAATTAATGTTTCATGTACCAGCTATATTGTTAGTTGTTTGTGTTAAGGGAATATGACATTAAAATGAAACCTTTTTGTACTCTTATGAACATAAACATGATCGCTTAAATTATTATTATCTCCGTTCGTCAAGTACTCATGCCAAGATTTATTAAGAGGAAGTAAAGGTAAATTTTACTTTAATTTTGGGACAACAGCCAAATTTCGATATGTTGTCAAGGTTGGGTGGGTAGAGAAACGGGACACATAACACCTGTGATCCCCTAATCGAGCAGGATTCCCTTTCTAGTTGGTGAGTACGCGCGGCGGCGCGGATTCCGTACTTAATTTGATTTGTTCCATTACCACTTTAGAGCCCGATTTATTTAGTTTATCTCGCGCATTATATGATTTGTGTTATAAACAAAGATAGCTAGGGGAGAAAAAACCCCGCCCCATCCGACGAGCTGGACCCGAGCACAGCGAGAATGCGCACCCTCGAACCTAGCGTCTTCAAGCCACCAACCACCTTTATGGAACGATCATAGTTGCTCGGTCCTTATAGACCGAGAAGGCTATTTCGTCCTGTTTTTGAACACTACACATTCTGGCGCCCAACGTGGGGCTGAAAGGATATTTTTTCGTCCCATTTAAGCTCTAAAAAATACATACACTTTACCTGGCCATAACCACATTCCATAAAGAACAACAAATTATTGTCGATGGCGGATTCTAGCTACCTCAGTTAGTGGATATAGCGATTGCAATTCGGTGCTCGGATTAATCGACCCTAATAGATCTAGGCTGGCCAAAATCAATTTATTAATAGTTAATTCTTTAAAGGAAGTCTTATAGAAAGCAAACTCTAAGTGCTTAGGAAATACAATGTTCTAGAGTGTCTTTAGACATTGTCCAGTAATTTGAGTAGTTTCGCGAACAAATTTCAACCTTCAACTAACTGCAATAGAATAACCTAAAAGAAGAGGATACTTGGCTTGATTTTTAGAATCTGTGGATGAGGAAAGACGGACATTAGGAGATGATTAAATTAAATTAAAGATAATAAATTAAATTAATAAAAACCAAAATGGTTATTGGGCATAGTGACGAAAATATCGACGCTATAATCCAGCAAGTCGATCCATTTTGCGCTATTTGTAACGAAGTACTTTTGCTTAATGATTTAGCTGCTAGCGCTCCGTGTCAGCATCGGTTTCATAAGAACTGTATAGTTGAATTAATCAAAGTTACACCCGCGTGTCCAATATGTGCTACAGGGTGTATTCTTTCACAACTAAGTTATGATAACAACACATTAGCAGCAGAAATAAGAGATCAAACTGGAGACGTGGCTTCAGGAAACGAGGAGACTGCAGGTGGAATTCAAGAAGGAAGTAATCCAGTAAGAGCAAGAATTCACACTAGAAATCGAGGTAGAGGAAGACCTTTTAGTTCAAAAATAGGCGTGTCTACTCGATCTAAAACCCGACAGTTGGAAGAGCTACGAACTGAGGAAGATGGGGTTAATTCACCTAAATCACAGGCGGAAATAGTGAGGTATATTCAACAAACTTTAAGCGTTCAACAAGCTAATATGATGGATGATATGCTTGAGATCTTAACGAACAATATTGAGGAGACTATTAGCAAACAATTGGCTGTTTTGAATTTAACTCGTAGTAATTCATCGCTGAGAAATCGAGACAGAAACGGAATATCCGAGATACCAGCTTCTATTCCTTTTGGAGATCGCGATACTAGAAATAGTATACCAGTTTCTGCCTCAGGTAACCATTCAGGTACCAGTAGTTCCCGAAATCGATCGAATGCACAAATATCTTCAGAAAAAGCTGCGAATATAATTCAAAATTGGCGAATAAAATTTGATGGTTCTAGAAATTGTATGCGAATGGAAGATTTTATTTATAGGATACGATCTTTGACGGAACAGAACTTGAACAATGATTATCAGCTTCTCTGTGATCACTTGCATCTTTTATTTGCTAATAAGGCAAGTGATTGGTTTTGGAAATTTCACCGCAACTATACCAATTTTACTTGGAATATATTTTGTATAGAATTTCGTAAACGTTTTGAGGAAGCGGAAACTGATCTTGACATTTGGGAAAAGATAAGGAAGAGACGACAGGGCGAAAATGAATCTTTTGATGACTATCAATATGCAATAGAAGACCTAGCTGACCGGCTTCATCAAGGCATGTCCGAAAGCCAATTAGTGGATTTATTAATAAGAAATGGTAAACCAAGTTTGCATCACGAGCTACTTCACTTACGAATTCTAAATAGGTCACAATTACGTGTTGAAGTCCGTAAACATGAACAATTTTACAATGAGATTAAAGCCTATAAGCCTCGAACTCTCCGTTCCTATATAAATGAGCTAACTGATTCCTATGAAGGTCAAAACCAAGCTGATCAGAATCTATCTGACCAAGAGATCTTAGCCATTCAGCACAAACCATTTAATCTGGTCTGTTGGAATTGTGAAAAATCTGGGCATCGATTTGATGATTGCTTAGAGCCGCTGGCTATATTTTGTTTTGGGTGTGGCGCTAAGGATATTCGAAAGCCTCGATGTCCGAGATGTAACCCGTTGGGAAACCGACCACCGGGCATGTCACTCGACAAAAAGCAGACATGTCCGAAAAACTAATAGATCCAGTTGTATCTGGAAGTCGTCAGGAAAAACCGATTGAAGAGAGTACAAGAGGACAGTCTGAAGAAGGTTTAAAACGACACTATTCCACAATACCTCTTCATATTAGGATAGATAATTATAACAAGCTTAAGGAAAAGTTATTCGCAGAATCTATTATATCTAATATTAGTCCGAGTTCTAAGAGGTCCACAAAACGTTTGAGAAAGCACTGGAAGACTATACGATCCGACCGAGGAAAGATAATATCCGCAATTTTGTCCAAGTCCGATGATAGACTCTATACTGAAGTTTGCATCGAAGGAAACAAATATAATGCCCTTCTAGACTCAGGAGCAACTTTAAGTTGTGCGGGAGGCAAGGCAGCACTCGAACTCTTAGCATTAGGCAAAACAAAGAAATGTGCTGGAAGTATTCGAACTGCAAATGGAGCCCAAAGTAGAGTGGTGGGGAAATTAGTAACGGAAGTAAAATATAGGCAGAAAACGGATGTGTTAGAACTTTTCATTATTCCGGATCTGAAACAAGAAATATACCTGGGAATAGACTTTTGGCGTAAATTTGGGTTAGACAAGAACATTTCTATTGACAATCAGGTTTCTGAATTGGATGTTGGCGGAGAGAGCCCTGAAAAGGAACTGCCAAAGTGGCATATTTTGTCCAAGGACCAGCAACGTTGTTTAGATGCTGTCGTTGAAGTATTTCCGTCATTTGCTAAGGAAGGATTAGGCAGAACAAATTTGATTCAACACAAAATTGATGTAGGAACAGCTTGTCCCATCAAGCAGAGACATTGGCCAGTTTCTCCTGCTATAGAGAAGCTTATGTTTGCTGAGGTTGACCATATGTTGTCGCTAGACGTCATTGAAGAGTCTACAAGCCCATGGAGCAGTAATTGCGTATTGGTGAGGAAAGGGGAAAAGAACAGGCTCTGTTTAGATTCGCGAGAGGTCAATAAGGTTACTAAAAAGGATGCATATCCGCTACCTCATATTGATGGCATTTTAAGTCGACTTCCCGCAGCTAAATATATAACTGGTTTAGATATGAAGCATGCGTTTTGGCAGATACCCCTCGACGAACCATCCCGTCAATATACAGCTTTCACTGTGCCAAACAGGCCTCTCTATCAATACAAAACGATGCCATTCGGTCTTTGCAACGCTCCCCAAACTCTTTGGATCAGGTCATTCCTGCACATTTAAGAACTCGAGTTTTCGTTTATTTAGACGACCTGCTTGTTCTTTCCGAAGATTTTGAGTCGCATTTGATTACCCTCCAAGAGATTGCTCTGTGTTTAAAGAAAGCCAATTTGACTATAAACGTCGAAAAGTCAAAATTTTGTATGCGCGAAATCAAGTATTTGGGATTTATAATTCGAGAGGGCCAAATTCTTACGGATCCTGGGAAAATAATTGCGATTAATGAGTTTCCAGTACCTATATCTATAAAGCAGCTACGAAGATTTTTAGGGTTATCCGGTTGGTATCGGCGATTTGTTGAAAATTATGCGACAGTAAGCTTTCCTCTGACTGAATTATTAAAATCTAAAAAGGCACTAGTATGGACTGAAGATGCTGAAAAGGCCTTTAATCTATTGAAAGCTTGTCTGACCTCAGCTCCAATTTTGATTACTCCAGACTTTTCGAGGCAATTTATTTTGCTTTGCGATGCCAGCACCTATGGTATTGGTTGTGTCTTGGCGCAGGCTCGAGATGGAGTAGAATTGCCCATCGCATACATGTCGGAAAAATTAACAAAAGCCCAGAGAAACTACACGGTTAGTGAGTTAGAATGTCTTGCAGTTATAAAAGGGATTAAAAAGTTTCGTCCGTATATAGAAGGACAGAACTTCCTGGTGGTGACTGATCATGCCGCGTTACAGTGGCTGATGAGGCAAAAAGATCTTTCAGGAAGGCTCGCAAGGTGGTCCATGAAACTACAATCATTCGACTTTTCGATTACACATCGCAGAGCCTCAGAAAACGTAGTTGCAGATGCTTTGTCCCGTCAAGAACAGCCTGGCTTAGATGCAATTGTTGCGAGTGGCCCAATTATTGATTTACAGTCCAGTCATTTTAAATCATTAGAATACCTAAACTTAATTGAGCGAATAAAAGAAAACCAACAAAGATTTAATGATTTAAAGGTAGAGGATGGATACGTGTATAAGAGAACCGAGTTTAATAGTCACAGTGACGAACAACACGAGTCTTGGAAACTTTGGGTACCATCTGCCCTCGTTCCAGAAGTACTACAGGAGGCACATGATGCGCAAAGCTCAGCACACTGTGGAATGGGTAAAACAGTCGAAAAGGTAAAACGCTATTTGTTTTGGCCACGAATGGTTAGCCAAATCCGTGAATACATTTCCAGTTGTCATATTTGTCGATCCACTAAAAATCCGAATAGGATTCTAAAGCCACCTATGGGCCGACCAATGACATCCGATCGTCCTTTTCAATGTTTATATATGGATCTTCTAGGTCCGTACCCGCGTACAAAGAATGGATACATTGGATTACTGATAATTGTAGATCACTGCACGAAATTTCACTTTCTCTGCCCACTCAAGAGATTTACCTCCCCTAAAATATGTGACTACCTACAGAGCTCTATATTTTACACCTTTGGGGTGCCTGAAATTGTCTTAACGGATAACGGTTCCCAATTTAAGTCCAGTTACTTTGAGGCATTTTTAACTAGTTTTGGCATAACACATAAATGCACAGCCATATATTCGCCACAAGCCAATGCGAGTGAAAGATTAAACCGATCAGTTTTGGCTGCAATTCGCGCTTATATCGGAAATGATCACACCAACTGGGACGTCAATTTGAACGCTATCAGTGGTGCACTTCGAGCTGCGTTGCACCGAAGCACGGGTTACTCTCCCTATTTTCTTGCGTTTGGCCAAAACATGATCCTCAATGGAAAAGATTATGCGTTGCTGCGTAACTTAGATCTGCTTAGCAATGACATTAGCCTAGAATACCCAGATATGATAAAACTAGCGAGACAAGAAGCCAAGAGTAACATGACTAAATCACACGAACTAAACGCTAGGCAATACAATCTTCGAAGTCGAAATGTACAATTTCAGATAGGCGATGACGTCTTTGCCAGGAACTTTACACAGAGCAATGCCAGTAAGAAATTTAGCTCAAAGTTAGCTCCAGTTTTTATACCAGCTAAAGTTCAAAAGAAGAGAAGTCCGTTTTATTATGAATTGGTTGACGTGGAAGGCAAAAAGTTGGGTGTTTACCATCTTAAAGATATGCAAACCAGGAAAACAAACAATTAGAGTCTTCAAATTTTCAGATAATGCCCCTGCGAATTGGTCTTGTTCCATTATCTGTGGTTGTAGTATCCACTTTTTGGAAAAACAAAACTTTAGGTAACGCTTCTGTTTAGGTACAATTAAGCTAGCAAACTATTATAACTACCCTCGCTAATGCACTTGCACTTGAACAGGTGGAATGAAAGAATGCAAGAACATCACCCGATTTCACCGCTATATCAAAGCTTTAAGCTAAAACCGCATTTTTTTGGGAGTTTAGGCATAGAATGAAAAGTTCACGTGAAATCATTCCATTTTATTCGGCGAGCTATAAACACCATATAGAAGTCATTATATATTTTCGTGGCGAGTGGTTTTCAACATACACGTGTGATCGACTTTCAATTATATAATATTATATGAAAGTTTATAAACTGATTAATAAAAGGAAATATTATTGGAACTATCAGAGTGAAAAGTGCTGGTTGATGTGCCGAAGGTATGTTTCAGAAATAGGTGCCGTTCAAATTCTAATTTGATTTTTATTCAGGCATCGGCCGTTAGTTTAGGCCAGAGGGCTTAGACAGCGCTTTTCGTCAACTCTCTCTAACTTGGCTATAGCCGCATACACCCCGCTATCCGATCAAACAGGGGGTGCCGACACTTGGACTGAGGGATTACGTAACCAAGATCGCGCTCAAAGGGCCGAGGCAGCCGCTCCTTATCTACGCCTAGGAAAAGGGTCTGGGAGGCTCAAAAGATCGATGGAATTCAGCTCCAAAACGGAATTTAGACCCCGAAACCAGCTTAAAACGGCGAGCAGATGCAGCAGTGTTACACAGTATTACGTAACTAACCCCTAAACCCAATTCATATTGCACCAGTCAAATTTTTGCGTAGGAGTTTGGAGGCATAAGAGCTAAGAAAGAATAAATGAGTGACAACTAAAACGCCTTGCAGCGGCCGTGCGATGTGATTGTTTCGACAACATGAATTAAATATCTATATATATTCTCTTTTGTTTTGTTCTTGTTAGATTCAATATAAAGTTCTATAAAAATTAATTAGAAGATTCTGTTTTGTATTAACTTTGTTTCTTTTTCTAAACTATGAATTAGCGCATAAATTATTTAAAGAAATTAATATGTAAGACTAAGCAATATGAAATTGGGAAGTTGTTGAAATATCTTTCTCTCTCTATATATATATATATGTAACCTAAATTCTTAATTATACAGCAACTACATCGGAGTCATCTTGGGCCCAATGATACATCGGTGAGAGTAAGAGCTATTGTGAGTATTTGTAAGCGTTTATATGCGTATAAGATTATAATATATATATATGTAAGATGATTTGAGATGAGATTTTTCCGCCCAATTAATTACTTAGTCATTGACAAAATTACCTCGTATTGAATTAATGTTTCATGTACCAGCTATATTGTTAGTTGTTTGTGTTAAGGGAATATGACATTAAAATGAAACCTTTTTGTACTCTTATGAACATAAACATGATCGCTTAAATTATTATTATCTCCGTTCGTCAAGTACTCATGCCAAGATTTATTAAGAGGAAGTAAAGGTAAATTTTACTTTAATTTTAAACTTTAATTTAAACAAATTTCGATATGTTGTCAAGGTTGGGTGGGTAGAGAAACGGGACACATAACACCTGTGATCCCCTAATCGAGCAGGATTCCCTTTCTAGTTGGTGAGTACGCGCGGCGGCGCGGATTCCGTACTTAATTTGATTTGTTCCATTACCACTTTAGAGCCCGATTTATTTAGTTTATCTCGCGCATTATATGATTTGTGTTATAAACAAAGATAGCTAGGGGAGAAAAAACCCCGCCCCATCCGACGAGCTGGACCCGAGCACAGCGAGAATGCGCACCCTCGAACCTAGCGTCTTCAAGCCACCAACCACCTTTATGGAACGATCATAGTTGCTCGGTCCTTATAGACCGAGAAGGCTATTTCGTCCTGTTTTTGAACACTACAAGTATACAAATGTATTAGCCGTGTAAAATCTAATATAAATACAAATTCAGAAGGTGATATCGGTATTATTAGCTGAGTTGTGAACTTTTTGTTTACAATTTTACAATTGAGTATGCAAATGTATTAGCCTTGTGTAAACTAATATAAATACCAATTATGATGTGGATACGGGCATTATTACCTGAGTTGTGAACTTTTTGTTTACAAATTTACAATTGAGTATGCAAATGTATTAGCCGTGTAAAATCTAATATAAATACAAATTCAGAAGGTGATATCGGTATTATTAGCTGAGTTGTGAACTTTTTGTTTACAATTTTACAATTGAGTATGCAAATGTATTAGCCTTGTAAAATCTAATATAAATACAAATTCAGAAGGTGATATCGGTAGTATTAGCTGATTTATGAACTTTTTGTTTACAAATTTACAATTGAGTATGCAAATGTATTAGCCTTGTGTAAACTAATATAAATACCAATTATGATGTGGATACGGGCATTATTACCTGAGTTGTGAACTTTTTGTTTACAAATTTACAATTCAGTATGCAAATGTATTAGCCGTGTAAAATCTAATATAAATACAAATTCAGAAGGTGATATCGGTATTATTAGCTGAGTTGTGAACTTTTTGTTTACAAATTTACAATTGAGTATGCAAATGTATTAGCCGTGTAAAAACTAATATAAATACAAATTATGAAGTGGATATATGCATTATTATCTGAGTTGTGAACTTTTTGTTTACAAATTTACAATTGAGTATACAAATGTATTAGCCGTGTAAAATCTAATATAAATACAAATTCAGAAGGTGATATCGGTATTATTAGCTGAGTTGTGAACTTTTTGTTTACAAATTTACAATTGAGTATGCAAATGTATTAGCCGTGTAAAAACTAATATAAATACAAATTATGAAGTGGATATATGCATTATTATCTGAGTTGTGAACTTTTTGTTTACAAATTTACAATTGAGTATACAAATGTATTAGCCGTGTAAAAACTAATATAAATACAATTATGAAGTGGATATATGCATTATTATCTGAGTTGTGAACTTTTTGTTTACAAATTTACAATTGAGTATGCAAATGTATTAGCCGTGTAAAAACTAATATAAATACCAATTATGATGTGGATACGGGCATTATTACCTGAGTTGTGAACTTTTTGTTTACAAATTTACAATTGAGTATGCAAATGTATTAGCCGTGTAAAATCTAATATAAATACAAATTCAGAAGGTGATATCGGTATTATTAGCTGAGTTGTGAACTTTTTGTTTACAATTTTACAATTGAGTATGCAAATGTATTAGCCGTGTAAAAACTAATATAAATACAAATTCTGAAGGTGATATCGGCATTATTAGCTGAGTTGTGAACTTTTTGTTTACAAATTTACAATTGAGTATGCAAATGTATTAGCCGTGTAAAATATAATATAAATATACATTCTGAAGGTAATATCGGCATTATTAGCTGAGTTGTGAACTTTTCGTTTACAAATTTATAATTGAGTATGCGAATGTATTAGCCTTGTGTAAACTAATATAAATACAAATTATGATGTGGATACGGGACTTTTTGTTTACAAATTTACAATTGAGTATGCAAATGTATTAGCCGTGTAAAATCTAATATAAATACAAATTCAGAAGGTGATATCGGTATTATTAGCTGAGTTGTGAACTTTTTGTTTACAAATTTACAATTGAGTATGCAAATGTATTAGCCTTGTGTAAACTAATATAAATACCAATTATGATGTGGATACGGGCATTATTACCTGAGTTGTGAACTTTTTGTTTACAAATTTACAATTAAGTATGCAAATGTATTAGCCTTGTAAAATCTAATATAAATACAAATTCTGAAGGTGATATCGGTATTATTAGCTGATTTGTGAACTTTTTGTTTACAAATTTACAATTGAGTATGCAAATGTATTAGCCTTGTGTAAACTAATATAAATACCAATTATGATGTGGATACGGGCATTATTACCTGAGTTGTGAACTTTTTGTTTACAAATTTACAATTGAGTATGCAAATGTATTAGCCGTGTAAAAACTAATATAAATACAAATTATGAAGTGGATTATGCATTATTATCTGAGTTGTGAACTTTTTGTTTACAAATTTACAATTGAGTATACAAATGTATTAGCCGTGTAAAAACTAATATAAATACAATTATGAAGTGGATATATGCATTATTATCGGAGTTGTGAACTTTTTGTTTACAAATTTACAATTGAGTATGCAAATGTATTAGCCGTGTAAAATCTAATATAAATGCAAATTCAGAAGGTGATATCGGTATTATTAGCTGAGTTGTGAACTTTTTGTTTACAAATTTACAATTGAGTATGCAAATGTATTAGCCGTGTAAAAACTAATATAAATACAAATTATGAAGTGGATATATGCATTATTATCGGAGTTGTGAACTTTTTGTTTACAAATTTACAATTGAGTATGCAAATGTATTAGCCGTGTAAAATCTAATATAAATACAAATTCTGAAGGTGATATCGGCATTATTAGCTGAGTTGTGAACTTTTCGTTTACAAATTTATAATTGAGTATGCGAATGTATTAGCCTTGTGTAAACTAATATAAATACAAATTATGATGTGGATACGGACTTTTTGTTTACAAATTTACAATTGAGTATGCAAATGTATTAGCCGTGTAAAAACTAATATAAATACAAATTATGAAGTGGATATATGCATTACTATCGGAGTTGTGAACTTTTTGTTTACAAATTTACAATTGAGTATACAAATGTATTAGCCGTGTAAAAACTAATATAAATACCAATTATGATGTGGATACGGGCATTATTACCTGAGTTGTGAACTTTTTGTTTACAAATTTACAATTGAGTATGCAAATGTATTAGCCTTGTGTAAACTAATATAAATACAAATTATGATGTGGATACGGGACTTTTTGTTTACAAATTTACAATTGAGTATGCAAATGTATTAGACGTGTAAAATCTAATATAAATACAAATTATGAAGGTGATATCGGCATTATTAGCTGAGTTGTGAACTTTTTGTTTACAAATTTACAATTGAGTATGCAAATGTATTAGCCGTGTAAAAACTAATATAAATACAAATTATGAATTATTATCTGAGTTGTGAACTTTTTGTTTACAAATTTACAATTGAGTATACAAATGTATTAGCCGTGTGAAAACTAATATAAATACAATTATGAAGTGGATATATGCATTATTATCTGCGTTGTGAACTTTTTGTTTACAAATTTACAATTGAGTATGCAAATGTATTAGCCGTGTAAAAACTAATATAAATACAAATTATGAAGTGGTTTTATGCATTATTATCTGAGTTGTGAACTTTTTGTTTACAAATTTACAATTGAGTATGCAAATGTATTAGCCGTGTAAACTCTAATATAAATACAAATTCAGAAGGTGATATCGCCATTATTAACTGAGTTTTGAACTTTTTGTTTACAAATTTACAATTGAGTATGCAAATGTATTAGCCGTGTAAAATCTAATATAAATACAAATTCTGAAGGTGATATCGGCATTATTAGCTGAGTTGTGAACTTTTTGTTTACAAATTTACAATTGAGTATGCAAATGTATTAGCCGTGTAAAATATAATATAAATATAAATTCTGAAGGTAATATCGGCATTATTAGCTGATTTGTGAACTTTTTGTTTACAAATTTACAATTGAGTATGCAAATGTATTAGCCTTGAGTAAACTAATATAAATACCAATTATGATGTGGATACGGGCATTATTACCTGAGTTGTGAGCTTTTTGTTTACAAATTTACAATTGAGTATGCAAATGTATTAGCCGTGTAAAATCTAATATAAATACAAATTCAGAAGGTGATATCGGTATTATTAGCTGATTTGTGAACTTTTTGTTTACAAATTTACAATTAGTATGCAAATGTATTAGCCGTGTAAAAACTAATATAAATACCAATTATGATGTGGAACGGGCATTATTACCTGAGTTGTGAACTTTTTGTTTACAAATTTACAATTGAGTATGCAAATGTATTAGCCTTGTGTAAACTAATATAAATACAATTATGAAGTGGATATATGCATTATTATCTGAGTTGTGAACTTTTTGTTTACAAATTTACAATTGAGTATGCAAATGTATTAGCCGTGTAAAAACTAATATAAATACAAATTATGAAGTGGATTTATGCATTATTATCTGAGTTGTGAACTTTTTGTTTACAAATTTACAATTGAGTATACAAATGTATTAGCCGTGTAAACTCTAATATAAATACAAATTCAGAAGGTGATATCGCCATTATTAACTGAGTTTTGAACTTTTTGTTTACAAATTTACAATTGAGTATGCAAATGTATTAGCCGTGTAAAATCTAATATAAATACAAATTCAGAAGGTGATGTCGGTATTATTAGCTGAGTTGTGAACTTTTTGTTTACAATTTTACAATTGAGTATGCAAATGTATTAGCCTTGTAAAATCTAATATAAATACAAATTCAGAAGGTGATATCGGTATTATTAGCTGATTTGTGAACTTTTTGTTTACAAATTTACAATTGAGTATGCAAATGTATTAGCCTTGAGTAAACTAATATAAATACCAATTATGATGTGGATACGGGCATTATTACCTGAGTTGTGAGCTTTTTGTTTACAAATTTACAATTGAGTATGCAAATGTATTAGCCGTGTAAAATCTAATATAAATACAAATTCAGAAGGTGATATCGGTATTATTAGCTGATTTGTGAACTTTTTGTTTACAAATTTACAATTAGTATGCAAATGTATTAGCCGTGTAAAAACTAATATAAATACCAATTATGATGTGGAACGGGCATTATTACCTGAGTTGTGAACTTTTTGTTTACAAATTTACAATTGAGTATGCAAATGTATTAGCCTTGTGTAAACTAATATAAATACAAATTATGATGTGGATACGGGACTTTTTGTTTACAAATTTACAATTGAGTATGCAAATGTATTAGCCGTGTAAAATCTAATATAAATACACATTATGAAGGTGATATCGGCATTATTAGCTGAGTTGTGAACTTTTTGTTTACAAATTTATAATTGAGTATGCGAATGTATTAGCCTTGTGTAAACTAATATAAATACAAATTATGATGTGTATACGGGACTTTTTGTTTACAAATTTACAATTGAGTATGCAAATGTATTAGCCGTGTAAAATCTAATATAAATACAAATTATGAAGGTGATATCGGCATTATTAGCTGAGTTGTGAACTTTTTGTTTACAAATTTACAATTGAGTATGCAAATGTATTAGCCGTGTAAAATCTAATATAAATACAAATTCTGAATGTGATATCGGCATTATTAGCTGAGTTGTGAACTTTTTGTTTACAAATTTACAATTGAGTATGCAAATGTATTAGCCGTGTAAAATATAATATAAATAGAAATTCTGAAGGTAATATCGGCATTATTAGCTGAGTTGTGAACTTTTTGCTTACAAATTTATAATTGAGTATGCAAATGTATTAGCCGTGTAAAAACTAATATAAATACAAATCATGAATTATTATCTGAGTTGTGAACTTTTTGTTTACAAATTTACAATTGATTATACAAATGTATTAGCCGTGTGAAAACTAATATAAATACAATTATGAAGTGGATATATGCATTATTATCTGAGTTGTGAACTTTTTGTTTACAAATTTACAATTGAGTATGCAAATGTATTTGCCATGTAAAATCTAATATACATACAAATTCTGAATGTGATATCGGCATTATTAGCTGAGTTGTGAACTTTTTGTTTACAAATTTACAATTGAGTATGCAAATGTATTAGCCGTGTAAAATCTAATATAAATACAAATTCTGAATGTGATATCGGCATTATTAGCTGAGTTGTGAACTTTTTGTTTACAAATTTACAATTGAGTATGCAAATGTATTAGCCGTGTAAAATATAATATAAATAGAAATTCTGAAGGTAATATCGGCATTATTAGCTGAGTTGTGAACTTTTTGCTTACAAATTTATAATTGAGTATGCAAATGTATTAGCCGTGTAAAAACTAATATAAATACAAATCATGAATTATTAGCTGAGTTGTGAACTTTTTGTTTACAAATTTACAATTGAGTATGCAAATGTATTAGCCGTGTAAAATCTAATATAAATACAAATTCAGAAGGTGATGTCGGTATTATTAGCTGAGTTGTGAACTTTTTGTTTACAATTTTACAATTGAGTATGCAAATGTATTAGCCTTGTAAAATCTAATATAAATACAAATTCAGAAGGTGATATCGGTATTATTAGCTGATTTGTGAACTTTTTGTTTACAAATTTACAATTGAGTATGCAAATGTATTAGCCTTGTGTAAACTAATATAAATACCAATTATGATGTGGATACGGGCATTATTACCTGAGTTGTGAACTTTTTGTTTACAAATTTACAATTGAGTATGCAAATGTATTAGCCGTGTAAAATCTAATATAAATACAAATTCTGAATGTGATATCGGCATTATTAGCTGAGTTGTGAACTTTTTGTTTACAAATTTACAATTGAGTATGCAAATGTATTAGCCGTGTAAAATATAATATAAATAGAAATTCTGAAGGTAATATCGGCATTATTAGCTGAGTTGTGAACTTTTTGCTTACAAATTTATAATTGAGTATGCAAATGTATTAGCCGTGTAAAAACTAATATAAATACAAATCATGAATTATTATCTGAGTTGTGAACTTTTTGTTTACAAATTTACAATTGAGTATACAAATGTATTAGC
This sequence comes from Drosophila kikkawai, assembly GCF_030179895.1. Taxonomy (NCBI): domain Eukaryota; kingdom Metazoa; phylum Arthropoda; class Insecta; order Diptera; family Drosophilidae; genus Drosophila; species Drosophila kikkawai. Next base: position 43,575 of record NW_027222688.1, read on the forward strand.
CGTGAGAAAACTAATATAAATACAATTATGAAGTGGATATATGCATTATTATCTGAGTTGTGAACTTTTTGTTTACAAATTTACAATTGAGTATGCAAATGTATTAGCCGTGTAAAAACTAATATAAATACAAATTATGAAGTGGTTTTATGCATTATTATCTGAGTTGTGAACTTTTTGTTTACAAATTTACAATTGAGTATGCAAATGTATTAGCCGTGTAAACTCTAATATAAATACAAATTCAGAAGGTGATATCGCCATTATTAACTGAGTTTTGAACTTTTTGTTTACAAATTTACAATTGAGTATGCAAATGTATTAGCCGTGTAAAATCTAATATAAATACAAATTCTGAAGGTGATATCGGCATTATTAGCTGAGTTGTGAACTTTTTGTTTACAAATTTACAATTGAGTATGCAAATGTATTAGCCGTGTAAAATATAATATAAATATAAATTCTGAAGGTAATATCGGCATTATTAGCTGAGTTGTGAACTTTTTGTTTACAAATTTATAATTGAGTATGCGAATGTATTAGCCTTGTGTAAACTAATATAAATACAAATTATGATGTGGATACGGGACTTTTTGTTTACAAATTTACAATTGAGTATGCAAATGTATTAGCCGTGTAAAATCTAATATAAATACAAATTATGAAGGTGATATCGGCATTATTAGCTGAGTTGTGAACTTTTTGTTTACAAATTTACAATTGAGTATGCAAATGTATTAGCCGTGTAAAAACTAATATAAATACAAATCATGAATTATTATCTGAGTTGTGAACTTTTTGTTTACAAATTTATAATTGAGTATACAAATGTATTAGCCGTGTGAAAACTAATATAAATACAATTATGAAGTGGATATATGCATTATTATCTGAGTTGTGAACTTTTTGTTTACAAATTTACAATTGAGTATGCAAATGTATTAGCCGTGTAAAAACTAATATAAATACAAATTATGAAGTGGTTTTATGCATTATTATCTGAGTTGTGAACTTTTTGTTTACAAATTTACAATTGAGTATGCAAATGTATTAGCCGTGTAAACTCTAATATAAATACAAATTCAGAAGGTGATATCGCCATTGTTCAAGCTGAACAAGGGGCAATGTCGCCAGGGGAGCATCTCTGGTAAAAAAAGGGTACCTGTCGCCATGTTAGTTGTACGGCTCTCTTTTTTCTCACTTCTCTGAAAATAAATTCGAAAGAAGACGGATCGTTTGTCCGCCTCATCAACATCATCCAAAACCTCTGCCTGCTTTTATTGGGAATTTTCTGGACTTGTACTTGCCACGGCCCCGACAGCTTCATTTTTGGTCCTTCGAGCCGGATTTGAACCAGCGACCTATGGGCACTGAGGGCTGAAAATAGCTCGCGGTCGATCCAGACCTTCGAAAACAGAGTTACGGTAAACCCGCAATCCTGCAAACTCTGCGCACAGGAGAACCATCCAGTCCGATTATGTCCTCTATTCTTACGCATGTCAGTCGCAGATCGAGAGAAACATGTAAAACAGCAGAAGTTGTGCTTGAACTGTTTCGCAAGAACGCATCTGCTCCGGGATTGCAACAGTACGCATAATTGCTACACCTGCAATGGACGTCACAATACTCTCCTGCATCGAAGTACCCCTCTGCCAGTCCATTCAGTGGTTATGCCTGACCAGCAGTCCCATCCATCCACAGCAACCCATCAACAGATACAGTCCACTCCATCGACGAGTCAAGCGAATGTGCAAACGTTTCTTGCCGTTAACACGCAAGGGGTCCTACTGAGTACGGCATTGATAGAAGTTTGCCATTTGGGCATAAAATACTCAGCACGGGCACTCATTGACTCAGGTTCCGAGGCAACCTTCATCTCAGAACGGTTGTTCAACCTAATTAAGTTGCCATATGAGTCCATTCAAGCCCAAGTTTCGGGGGTCAACCTTTCCGTTGCCGCTCAGCCTCGTAAGAGGTGTCAACTCATCATAGGTTCTTCCGTCAAGCCCCATATCCAGATTGAAACTTGTGCATACGTGTTACCCCAGTTAGCTGGTAATCTCCCATCCTACACTCTACCAGAGGCCTCATTAAAGGATCTTCCACCGTTGCAACTAGCAGATCCAAATTTCTTCCGAAGCTCGCAGATTGACGTGCTTATTGGTGCCGATATCCTGCCATCGATCCTCCTAAGCGGCTCCCATTCCAATATTTGTGGAACACTCCTGGGTCAAGAGACCATATTCGGGTGGATTCTTTGCGGTCCGATTGCAGCGAGTCCCACAAGCAAAGTCTGCTCCTTTTCAGCCCGATTAGCAGTCAAGGAATCCAAACTAGACAGCATCCTCACAAAATTTTGGGAGGTGGAGGATGTTCCAGTGAAGCTGGTTAAGGAATCCACCTCGGTTTGCGAGGAGAACTTTATCCGATCCACCAAAAGAAGTGAGGATGGAAGATATGTTGTTTCGTTGCCCTTTAAAGAGCCGGACAATATTAAGCTTGGACATTCCAGACCCATCGCACTAGCTCAGTACCTCCGAAACGAAATGCGATTAAGTAAAGATCTTCCATTGAAGGAGCAGTACGACTCAGTCATTCGAGAGTACTTAGACTTAGGTCATATGCACCAAGTCTCCCCTGACGACTCTAGCAGTTTTTATCTGCCTCATCACGCTGTCTTCAAACCAGATAGCACCACGACGAAGGTTCGCGTCGTGTTCAACGCTTCCAATCCCTCATCAAACGGGAACAGCCTCAATGATATCCTTCATGCGGGGCCTGTACTACAGTCCGATCTGACTATTCAGATTCTAAAATGGGGTTTCTTTAAGTATGTTTTCAATGCGGACATCACAAAGATGTATCGGCAAATCCGGGTCAATCCTGATCACACGCGCTTTCAGAGAATCTTATTCCGCAACAAATACGGTGAGCTCTGTGACTATGAACTCGACACAGTCACCTTCGGCGTAAATTGTGCGCCCTTCCTGGCCATCAGAGTGCTTCAGCAGTTGGCTCAGGACATCCGAGGCCAATATCCTTTGGCCAGCGACATCATTTCGAACTTCATGTACGTGGACGATGTGCTCGCAGGGGCTCACACTCAGCAGTCGGCAGTTTTAGCCATTAAAGAGCTTCGGCTGGCTCTCGAGAGTGCCGGTTTTCCACTGCGCAAGTGGACCTCAAACGAAAGGAGACTCCTACAAGCGATTCCGAGGGAACATTTGGTCAGTGCAGACTTCCTTGAGCTGGAAGATGCCAGCACGGCGAAAACTCTTGGGATCCGTTGGCAAGCTACATCCGATAGTTTCTTTTTTGTTCCAATGGTGATCTCCCTGCAACCTGCCTACACCAAACGAGAGGTTTTGTCTCAAATAGCCAAACTGTTCGACCCGGCAGGGTGGTTATCGCCTTTCGTAATCCGAGCCAAGATTTTCATGCAGGAAATTTGGCTACGGGAGCTAGGCTGGGATCAGCCACTCCCCACCGACCTTGTGACCAAGTGGCAAGAGTTTTTGAAAGGGTATCCGACCCTGAGGGAAATTCGTATTCCGAGGTGGGTGCGTTTCCATCCTGCTGCCAAGGTGCAGTACCATGCGTTTTGCGATGCGTCACAGGACGCGTATGGGGCTGCTATTTTCGTCCGAGTCGAAACGGCTGACGGCTGTTGTGCCCATTTGCTGGCATCCAAGACCAGAGTCGCTCCCGTCAGGTCCATCTCCATACCCCGCCTGGAGTTGTGCGGAGCAGTGCTGCTCACTGAGCTAGCAGCATCAGTAATTTCCGAATTGCCTCCTAAAGCTTATGAGATTTTTTATTGGACAGACTCTACTATAGTTCTTGCATGGCTAGGCAAGCCAGCATGCACCTGGACGACATTCGTGGCCAACAGGGTCGCAAAGATCGAACAGCGCACCAACGAAAGCAAATGGGGCCATGTACGATCCGAAGACAATCCAGCTGATCTGGCAAGCCGAGGCGTCTCGCCCCAAGAGCTTAAGGACAGCACACTTTGGTGGCACGGGCCGGCTTGGCTGCCACTCAAGCAGGAGCAGTGGCCGAGTGAACCACTGGTTAATCCGGAAACCGAGATGGAGCAACGGCCTATCAAATGTCACAGTGCCACAGTGCCGCCAGCAGTGGATATCCTAGAGCGTTTTTCAACCTTCGACAGGGCGCTGCGGGTTCTAGCATACGTGATCCGTTTTGCGAAAAATTGCAAAAAGGAAGACATACCCCCATCGGCAGCACTCACTTCGGCGGAGTTGTCCGACGTGCAAGAGCGATTAATCGTGTTCACTCAAAAGAACGAGTTCCCCGTCGAATATAAGGCTTTAAGTAACAAGCAGCAAATTCCATCCTCAAGTACAATTTCTAACTTAAACCCCTTTCTTGACAGAAAGGGGGTCTTGAGAGCAAGCGGCCGTTTACAAGCATCTGACATGCTCAGTTATGATGAAAAACATCCTATCATCATCCCAGCGCGATGTAGGTTCGCGAAACTACAAGCCCTGTTTACCCATCGCATATCCTTGCATGGGGGGAATCAGTTAATGGTGAGACTGATTCGGTCTAAATTCTGGATTCCTAAGCTTCAGAGGTTGGTGAAACACACAATCCACTCGTGCCGAGTTTGTGTCATCCACAAGAAGAACCTGCAGAGGCAGTTGATGGGGGATTTACCCCGGGCGAGATCCTCTTTCTCCAGGCCATTCACTCATACAGGCATGGATTTCGCGGGGCCATTTGACATCAAGAGTTATGTCGGTCGAGGCTGCAAAGTCACAAAGGGGTACGTCTGCGTTTTTGTTTGCTTTAGTACCAGGGCCATCCATCTCGAAGCGACGTCCGACTTGACGACAGAGAAATTTTTAGCTGCCTTCTCTCGTTTTTCTGCTCGCCGTGGGTGTCCACAACATGTCTACTCTGACAACGGGAAAACGTTCGTCGGAGCCTCCACGTCCTTATCCAGAGACTTTATGGAATCAACCAGAACACTGATCCTCTCCAAACACAGCCTTCAGAACTTGGACTGGCATTTCAACCCTCCTGGCGCGCCTCACATGGGAGGGCTCTGGGAGGCGGGTGTGAAAAGTTTCAAGGCTCACTTCTACAAGTACACAGCAGCAGGGAAGTACACCTTCGAAGAACTGGCTACCCTCCTTGCGAAAATTGAGGCCTGTTTAAACTCCAGGCCTATTTCACCAATGTCCGAAGATCCCACTGACCTTGTGGCTCTTAGCCCCGGACATTTTCTAATTGGTGGACCACTTCTTGCGGTATCGGAGCCTCTGATTGAGGAAAATCCTATTTCCATCATCAATCGGTGGCGGAGGTTGAAGGCCCTGCATCAGCAGTTCTGTGTGCGTTGGAAGGAGGAATATCTGAAGGAGCTCCACAAAAGGAACAAATGGAAGTTCCCATCACGAGATCTCCAAGCGGGAGACATGGTTGTGATCAAGGAGGAGAGCTTGCCAGCCAACGAATGGCGGCTTGGGCGTATCCAGTTGGTATATCCGGGCGCCGACGGCAAGGTCAGAGTTGCAGATGTGCAGATGATTCGCCTCCCAATGGACGGCCCCATTGACCACAGTGACTCCTCAATAGAGTAATCCTTCCAATTGACATGTACTAGTCCTAAGTTGTGTCATCCAACGTCGTCGTTCCGTCCACGTGTCTTGTTCATCCTCATCCATAGCATTTCATTATCATATTTATCCATCTCTCTCTTTTAATTTAGATCCGTGTATACAATGGCTCCAACGACCCACCAAAATCCTCGTCGCTCATCCGGGAGCAATGTATACAGATGTCGAGTCTGCAGGGGAGTCCACGCACTGAGGGTTTGCCGACGGTTTCTCCAACTGCCGGCTGTGAAGCGGCTCCGCGCGGTACTCATTAACAAGTACTGCGCAAACTGTCTGGCACACGAGCACTCCGGTCGGTCGTGCCGCAGTACAGCGAGGTGTCATATATGCCATGAGGCTCATCACACGCTGCTACACATCCACACTGGGCAGCCTCGCTCTTCGCGACCCCGACAAAGGCGCAACCCACCCTCGGATTCTCGGCCTCAGCGTCAGTCACAGCAGCGCCATAAGGCGCCTGTATCCGGATCTCGGCGGCCCGCCACGCCAATGGATATGTCTCCATCCCGCAGCCGGTCGTGCACGCCTATCCTGGCGCGCACAAGTGTTAGCATCCTCCCGACCGCGTCCGTGCTAATCGGATCCAACCAAAAGCGGTTTGATGTCCGAGCCCTGGTGGATCCGTGCTGTCCTGTGAGTCGCATCCACATCTCCCTGGTTAAAGCCCTTAATCTGGCCATCACGGGCATTGGCGACCAACGGGTGTGCACCACCGAGATGCGCTCCAAGGCCTCCAAGATGAGCAAGCAGCTTCTGATGCTGGTGGACGAGCAGATGCAGACACGAACGCCGGGGCAACCGCTGGACCCGAAGGTGCAGGACATGTTTCAGAATGTCACATTGGCGGATGACCGGTGGTTCCACCCATCGCTAGTGTCGGTTGTGCTGGGAGCGGACGTTTACGCTGACCTGATGCTGCCGGGTATCCTCCCGGGTCAGGACGGCTTGCCGATGGCACAAAATACGACGCTGGGATGGATCCTTTCCGGACGATGCTCCCTCTCGTAGATCGCAAGCATTCCTCTTGCGCGGGGGGGGAGAATGTTCAAGCTGAACAAGGGGCAATGTCGCCAGGGGAGCATCTCTGGTAAAAAAAGGGTACCTGTCGCCATGTTAGTTGTACGGCTCTCTTTTTTCTCACTTCTCTGAAAATAAATTCGAAAGAAGACGGATCGTTTGTCCGCCTCATCAACATCATCCAAAACCTCTGCCTGCTTTTATTGGGAATTTTCTGGACTTGTACTTGCCACGGCCCCGACAGCTTCAGCCATTATTAACTGAGTTTTGAACTTTTTGTTTACAAATTTACAATTGAGTATGCAAATGTATTAGCCGTGTAAAATCTAATATAAATACAAATTCTGAAGGTGATATCGGCATTATTAGCTGAGTTGTGAACTTTTTGTTTACAAATTTACAATTGAGTATGCAAATGTATTAGCCGTGTAAAATATAATATAAATATAAATTCTGAAGGTAATATCGGCATTATTAGCTGAGTTGTGAACTTTTTGTTTACAAATTTATAATTGAGTATGCGAATGTATTAGCCTTGTGTAAACTAATATAAATACAAATTATGATGTGGATACGGGACTTTTTGTTTACAAATTTACAATTGAGTATGCAAATGTATTAGCCGTGTAAAATCTAATATAAATACAAATTATGAAGGTGATATCGGCATTATTAGCTGAGTTGTGAACTTTTTGTTTACAAATTTACAATTGAGTATGCAAATGTATTAGCCGTGTAAAATCTAATATAAATACAAATTCAGAAGGTGATATCGGTATTATTAGCTGAGTTGTGAACTTTTTGTTTACAATTTTACAATTGAGTATGCAAATGTATTAGCCTTGTAAAATCTAATATAAATACAAATTCAGAAGGTGATATCGGTATTAATAGCTGATTTGTGAACTTTTTGTTTACAAATTTACAATTGAGTATGCAAATGTATTAGCCTTGTGTAAACTAATATAAATACCAATTATGATGTGGATACGGGCATTATTACCTGAGTTGTGAACTTTTTGTTTACAAATTTACAATTGAGTATGCAAATGTATTAGCCGTGTAAAATCTAATATAAATACAAATTCAGAAGGTGATATCGGTATTATTAGCTGAGTTGTGAACTTTTTGTTTACAAATTTACAATTGAGTATGCAAATGTATTAGCCGTGTAAAAACTAATATAAATACAAATTATGAAGTGGATATATGCATTATTATCTGAGTTGTGAACTTTTTGTTTACAAATTTACAATTGAGTATACAAATGTATTAGCCGTGTAAAAACTAATATAAATACAATTATGAAGTGGATATATGCATTATTATCTGAGTTGTGAACTTTTTGTTTACAAATTTACAATTGAGTATACAAATGTATTAGCCGTGTAAACTCTAATATAAATACAAATTCAGAAGGTGATATCGCCATTATTAACTGAGTTTTGAACTTTTTGTTTACAAATTTACAATTGAGTATGCAAATGTATTAGCCGTGTAAAATCTAATATAAATACAAATTATGAAGGTGATATCGGCATTATTAGCTGACTTGTGAACTTTTTGTTTACAAATTTACAATTGAGTATGCAAATGTATTAGCCGTGTAAAATCTAATATAAATACAAATTCAGAAGGTGATGTCGGTATTATTAGCTGAGTTGTGAACTTTTTGTTTACAATTTTACAATTGAGTATGCAAATGTATTAGCCTTGTAAAATCTAATATAAATACAAATTCAGAAGGTGATATCGGTATTATTAGCTGATTTGTGAACTTTTTGTTTACAAATTTACAATTGAGTATGCAAATGTATTAGCCGTGTAAAAACTAATATAAATACAAATTATGAAGTGGATTTATGCATTATTATCTGAGTTGTGAACTTTTTGTTTACAAATTTACAATTGAGTATACAAATGTATTAGCCGTGTAAACTCTAATATAAATACAAATTCAGAAGGTGATATCGCCATTATTAACTGAGTTTTGAACTTTTTGTTTACAAATTTACAATTGAGTATGCAAATGTATTAGCCGTGTAAAAACTAATATAAATACCAATTATGATGTGGATACGGGCATTATTACCTGAGTTGTGAACTTTTTGTTTACAAATTTACAATTGAGTATGCAAATGTATTAGCCGTGTAAAATCTAATATAAATACAAATTCAGAAGGTGATATCGGTATTATTAGCTGAGTTGTGAACTTTTTGTTTACAAATTTACAATTGAGTATGCAAATGTATTAGCCTTGTGTAAACTAATATAAATACCAATTATGATGTGGATACGGGCATTATTACCTGAGTTGTGAACTTTTTGTTTACAAATTTACAATTGAGTATGCAAATGTATTAGCCGTGTAAAATCTAATATAAATACAAATTCTGAAGGTGATATCGGCATTATTAGCTGAGTTGTGAACTTTTTGTTTACAAATTTACAATTGAGTATGCAAATGTATTAGCCGTGTAAAATATAATATAAATAGAAATTCTGAAGGTAATATCGGCATTATTAGCTGAGTTGTGAACTTTTTGTTTACAAATTTATAATTGAGTATGCGAATGTATTAGCCTTGTGTAAACTAATATAAATACAAATTATGATGTGGATACGAGACTTTTTGTTTACAAATTTACAATTGAGTATGCAAATGTATTAGCCGTGTAAAATCTAATATAAATACAAATTATGAAGGTGATATCGGCATTATTAGCTGAGTTGTGAACTTTTTGTTTACAAATTTACAATTGAGTATGCAAATGTATTAGCCGTGTAAAATCTAATATAAATACAAATTCAGAAGGTGATATCGGTATTATTAGCTGAGTTGTGAACTTTTTGTTTACAATTTTACAATTGAGTATGCAAATGTATTAGCCTTGTAAAATCTAATATAAATACAAATTCAGAAGGTGATATCGGTATTAATAGCTGATTTGTGAACTTTTTGTTTACAAATTTACAATTGAGTATGCAAATGTATTAGCCTTGTGTAAACTAATATAAATACCAATTATGATGTGGATACGGGCATTATTACCTGAGTTGTGAACTTTTTGTTTACAAATTTACAATTGAGTATGCAAATGTATTAGCCGTGTAAAATTTAGATTTTAATACATAGATTTAGATTTTAATACATAATAAATACAAATTCAGAAGGTGATATCGGTATTATTAGCTGAGTTGTGAACTTTTTGTTTACAAATTTACAATTGAGTATGCAAATGTATTAGCCGTGTAAAAACTAATATAAATACAAATTATGAAGTGGATATATGCATTATTATCTGAGTTGTGAACTTTTTGTTTACAAATTTACAATTGAGTATGCAAATGTATTAGCCGTGTAAAAACTAATATAAATACAAATTATGAAGTGGATTTATGCATTATTATCTGAGTTGTGAACTTTTTGTTTACAAATTTACAATTGAGTATACAAATGTATTAGCCGTGTAAACTCTAATATAAATACAAATTCAGAAGGTGATATCGCCATTATTAACTGAGTTTTGAACTTTTTGTTTACAAATTTACAATTGAGTATGCAAATGTATTAGCCGTGTAAAAACTAATATAAATACCAATTATGATGTGGATACGGGCATTATTACCTGAGTTGTGAACTTTTTGTTTACAAATTTACAATTGAGTATGCAAATGTATTAGCCGTGTAAAATCTAATATAAATACAAATTCAGAAGGTGATATCGGTATTATTAGCTGAGTTGTGAACTTTTTGTTTACAAATTTACAATTGAGTATGCAAATGTATTAGCCGTGTAAAATCTAATATAAATACAAATTCTGAAGGTGATATCGGCATTATTAGCTGAGTTGTGAACTTTTCGTTTACAAATTTATAATTGAGTATGCGAATGTATTAGCCTTGTGTAAACTAATATAAATACAAATTATGATGTGGATACGGGACTTTTTGTTTACAAATTTACAATTGAGTATGCAAATGTATTACCCGTGTAAAATCTAATATAAATACAAATTCAGAAGGTGATATCGGTATTATTAGCTGAGTTGTGAACTTTTTGTTTACAAATTTACAATTGAGTATGCAAATGTATTAGCCTTGTGTAAACTAATATAAATACCAATTATGATGTGGATACGGGCATTATTACCTGAGTTGTGAACTTTTTGTTTACAAATTTACAATTGAGTATGCAAATGTATTAGCCGTGTAAAATCTAATATAAATACAAATTCTGAAGGTGATATCGGCATTATTAGCTGAGTTGTGAACTTTTTGTTTACAAATTTACAATTGAGTATGCAAATGTATTAGCCGTGTAAAATATAATATAAATAGAAATTCTGAAGGTAATATCGGCATTATTAGCTGAGTTGTGAACTTTTTGTTTACAAATTTATAATTGAGTATGCGAATGTATTAGCCTTGTGTAAACTAATATAAATACAAATTATGATGTGGATACGGGACTTTTTGTTTACAAATTTACAATTGAGTATGCAAATGTATTAGCCGTGTAAAATCTAATATAAATACAAATTATGAAGGTGATATCGGCATTATTAGCTGAATTGTGAACTTTTTGTTTACAAATTTACAATTGAGTATACAAATGTATTAGCCGTGTAAAATCTAATATAAATACAAATTCAGAAGGTGATATCGGTATTATTAGCTGAGTTGTGAACTTTTTGTTTACAATTTTACAATTGAGTATGCAAATGTATTAGCCTTGTGTAAACTAATATAAATACCAATTATGATGTGGATACGGGCATTATTACCTGAGTTGTGAACTTTTTGTTTACAAATTTACAATTGAGTATGCAAATGTATTAGCCGTGTAAAATCTAATATAAATACAAATTCAGAAGGTGATATCGGTATTATTAGCTGAGTTGTGAACTTTTTGTTTACAATTTTACAATTGAGTATGCAAATGTATTAGCCTTGTAAAATCTAATATAAATACAAATTCAGAAGGTGATATCGGTAGTATTAGCTGATTTATGAACTTTTTGTTTACAAATTTACAATTGAGTATGCAAATGTATTAGCCTTGTGTAAACTAATATAAATACCAATTATGATGTGGATACGGGCATTATTACCTGAGTTGTGAACTTTTTGTTTACAAATTTACAATTGAGTATGCAAATGTATTAGCCGTGTAAAATCTAATATAAATACAAATTCAGAAGGTGATATCGGTATTATTAGCTGAGTTGTGAACTTTTTGTTTACAAATTTACAATTGAGTATGCAAATGTATTAGCCGTGTAAAAACTAATATAAATACAAATTATGAAGTGGATATATGCATTATTATCTGAGTTGTGAACTTTTTGTTTACAAATTTACAATTGAGTATACAAATGTATTAGCCGTGTAAAAACTAATATAAATACAATTATGAAGTGGATATATGCATTATTATCTGAGTTGTGAACTTTTTGTTTACAAATTTACAATTGAGTATGCAAATGTATTAGCCGTGTAAAAACTAATATAAATACCAATTATGATGTGGATACGGGCATTATTACCTGAGTTGTGAACTTTTTGTTTACAAATTTACAATTGAGTATGCAAATGTATTAGCCGTGTAAAATCTAATATAAATACAAATTCAGAAGGTGATATCGGTATTATTAGCTGAGTTGTGAACTTTTTGTTTACAATTTTACAATTGAGTATGCAAATGTATTAGCCTTGTAAAATCTAATATAAATACAAATTCTGAAGGTGATATCGGTATTATTAGCTGATTTGTGAACTTTTTGTTTACAAATTTACAATTGAGTATGCAAATGTATTAGCCGTGTAAAAACTAATATAAATACCAATTATGATGTGGATACGGGCATTATTACCTGAGTTGTGAACTTTTTGTTTACAAATTTACAATTGAGTATGCAAATGTATTAGCCGTGTAAAATCTAATATAAATACAAATTCAGAAGGTGATATCGGTATTATTAGCTGAGTTGTGAACTTTTTGTTTACAATTTTACAATTGAGTATGCAAATGTATTAGCCTTGTAAAATCTAATATAAATACAAATTCAGAAGGTGATATCGGTAGTATTAGCTGATTTATGAACTTTTTGTTTACAAATTTACAATTGAGTATGCAAATGTATTAGCCTTGTGTAAACTAATATAAATACCAATTATGATGTGGATACGGGCATTATTACCTGAGTTGTGAACTTTTTGTTTACAAATTTACAATTGAGTATGCAAATGTATTAGCCGTGTAAAATCTAATATAAATACAAATTCAGAAGGTGATATCGGTATTATTAGCTGAGTTGTGAACTTTTTGTTTACAAATTTACAATTGAGTATGCAAATGTATTAGCCGTGTAAAAACTAATATAAATACAAATTATGAAGTGGATATATGCATTATTATCTGAGTTGTGAACTTTTTGTTTACAAATTTACAATTGAGTATACAAATGTATTAGCCGTGTAAAAACTAATATAAATACAATTATGAAGTGGATATATGCATTATTATCGGAGTTGTGAACTTTTTGTTTACAAATTTACAATTGAGTATGCAAATGTATTAGCCGTGTAAAATCTAATATAAATGCAAATTCAGAAGGTGATATCGGTATTATTAGCTGAGTTGTGAACTTTTTGTTTACAAATTTACAATTGAGTATGCAAATGTATTAGCCGTGTAAAAACTAATATAAATACAAATTATGAAGTGGATATATGCATTATTATCGGAGTTGTGAACTTTTTGTTTACAAATTTACAATTGAGTATACAAATGTATTAGCCGTGTAAAAACTAATATAAATACCAATTATGATGTGGATACGGGCATTATTACCTGAGTTGTGAACTTTTTGTTTACAAATTTACAATTGAGTATGCAAATGTATTAGCCGTGTAAAATCTAATATAAATACAAATTCTGAAGGTGATATCGGCATTATTAGCTGAGTTGTGAACTTTTCGTTTACAAATTTATAATTGAGTATGCGAATGTATTAGCCTTGTGTAAACTAATATAAATACAAATTATGATGTGGATACGGGACTTTTTGTTTACAAATTTACAATTGAGTATGCAAATGTATTAGCCGTGTAAAATCTAATATAAATACAAATTCAGAAGGTGATATCGGTATTATTAGCTGATTTGTGAACTTTTTGTTTACAAATTTACAATTGAGTATGCAAATGTATTAGCCGTGTAAAATCTAATATAAATACAAATTCAGAAGGTGATATCGGTATTATTAGCTGAGTTGTGAACTTTTTGTTTACAAATTTACAATTGAGTATGCAAATGTATTAGCCGTGTAAAAACTAATATAAATACAAATTATGAAGTGGATATATGCATTATTATCGGAGTTGTGAACTTTTTGTTTACAAATTTACAATTGAGTATACAAATGTATTAGCCGTGTAAAAACTAATATAAATACCAATTATGATGTGGATACGGGCATTATTACCTGAGTTGTGAACTTTTTGTTTACAAATTTACAATTGAGTATGCAAATGTATTAGCCGTGTAAAATCTAATATAAATACAAATTCTGAAGGTGATATCGGCATTATTAGCTGAGTTGTGAACTTTTTGTTTACAAATTTATAATTGAGTATGCGAATGTATTAGCCTTGTGTAAACTAATATAAATACAAATTATGATGTGGATACGGGACTTTTTGTTTACAAATTTACAATTGAGTATGCAAATGTATTAGCCGTGTAAAATCTAATATAAATACAAATTATGAAGGTGATATCGGCATTATTAGCTGAGTTGTGAACTTTTTGTTTACAAATTTACAATTCAGTATGCAAATGTATTAGCCGTGTAAAATCTAATATAAATACAAATTCAGAAGGTGATATCGGTATTATTAGCTGAGTTGTGAACTTTTTGTTTACAATTTTACAATTGAGTATGCAAATGTATTAGCCTTGTAAAATCTAATATAAATACAAATTCAGAAGGTGATATCGGTATTAATAGCTGATTTGTGAACTTTTTGTTTACAAATTTACAATTGAGTATGCAAATGTATTAGCCTTGTGTAAAACTAATATAAATACCAATTATGATGTGGATACGGGCATTATTAGCTGAGTTGTGAACTTTTTGTTTACAAATTTACAATTGAGTATGCAAATGTATTAGCCGTGTAAAAACTAATATAAATACAAATTATGAAGTGGATATATGCATTATTATCTGAGTTGTGAACTTTTTGTTTACAAATTTACAATTGAGTATACAAATGTATTAGCCGTGTAAAAACTAATATAAATACAATTATGAAGTGGATATATGCATTATTATCTGAGTTGTGAACTTTTTGTTTACAAATTTACAATTGAGTATGCAAATGTATTAGCCGTGTAAAAACTAATATAAATACCAATTATGATGTGGATACGGGCATTATTACCTGAGTTGTGAACTTTTTGTTTACAAATTTACAATTGAGTATGCAAATGTATTAGCCGTGTAAAATCTAATATAAATACAAATTCTGAAGGTGATATCGGTATTATTAGCTGAGTTGTGAACTTTTTGTTTACAAATTTACAATTGAGTATGCAAATGTATTAGCCGTGTAAAATCTAATATAAATACAAATTCTGAAGGTGATATCGGCATTATTAGCTGAGTTGTGAACTTTTCGTTTACAAATTTATAATTGAGTATGCGAATGTATTAGCCTTGTGTAAACTAATATAAATACAAATTATGATGTGGATACGGGCATTATTACCTGAGTTGTGAACTTTTTGTTTACAAATTTACAATTGAGTATGCAAATGTATTAGCCGTGTAAAATCTAATATAAATACAAATTCAGAATGTGATATCGGTATTATTAGCTGAGTTGTGAACTTTTTGTTTACAAATTTACAATTGAGTATGCAAATGTATTAGCCTTGTGTAAAGTAATATAAATACCAATTATGATGTGGATACGGGCATTATTACCTGAGTTGTGAACTTTTTGTTTACAAATTTACAATTGAGTATGCAAATGTATTAGCCGTGTAAAATCTAATATAAATACAAATTCAGAAGGTGATATCGGCATTATTAGCTGAGTTGTGAACTTTTTGTTTACAAATTTACAATTGAGTATGCAAATGTATTAGCCGTGTAAAATATAATATAAATAGAAATTCTGAAGGTAATATCGGCATTATTAGCTGAGTTGTGAACTTTTTGTTTACAAATTTATAATTGAGTATGCGAATGTATTAGCCTTGTGTAAACTAATATAAATACAAATTATGATGTGGATACGGGACTTTTTGTTTACAAATTTACAATTGAGTATGCAAATGTATTAGCCGTGTAAAATCTAATATAAATACAAATTATGAAGGTGATACCGGCATTATTAGCTGAATTGTGAACTTTTTGTTTACAAATTTACAATTGAGTATACAAATGTATTAGCCGTGTAAAATCTAATATAAATACAAATTCAGAAGGTGATATCGGTATTATTAGCTGAGTTGTGAACTTTTTGTTTACAATTTTACAATTGAGTATGCAAATGTATTAGCCTTGTGTAAACTAATATAAATACCAATTATGATGTGGATACGGGCATTATTACCTGAGTTGTGAACTTTTTGTTTACAAATTTACAATTGAGTATGCAAATGTATTAGCCGTGTAAAATCTAATATAAATACAAATTCAGAAGGTGATATCGGTATTATTAGCTGAGTTGTGAACTTTTTGTTTACAATTTTACAATTGAGTATGCAAATGTATTAGCCTTGTAAAATCTAATATAAATACAAATTCAGAAGGTGATATCGGTAGTATTAGCTGATTTATGAACTTTTTGTTTACAAATTTACAATTGAGTATGCAAATGTATTAGCCTTGTGAAAACTAATATAAATACCAATTATGATGTGGATACGGGCATTATTACCTGAGTTGTGAACTTTTTGTTTACAAATTTACAATTCAGTATGCAAATGTATTAGCCGTGTAAAATCTAATATAAATACAAATTCAGAAGGTGATATCGGTATTATTAGCTGAGTTGTGAACTTTTTGTTTACAAATTTACAATTGAGTATGCAAATGTATTAGCCGTGTAAAAACTAATATAAATACAAATTATGAAGTGGATATATGCATTATTATCTGAGTTGTGAACTTTTTGTTTACAAATTTACAATTGAGTATACAAATGTATTAGCCGTGTAAAATCTAATATAAATACAAATTCAGAAGGTGATATCGGTATTATTAGCTGAGTTGTGAACTTTTTGTTTACAAATTTACAATTGAGTATGCAAATGTATTAGCCGTGTAAAAACTAATAAAAATACAAATTATGAAGTGGATATATGCATTATTATCTGAGTTGTGAACTTTTTGTTTACAAATTTACAATTGAGTATACAAATGTATTAGCCGTGTAAAAACTAATATAAATACAATTATGAAGTGGATATATGCATTATTATCTGAGTTGTGAACTTTTTGTTTACAAATTTACAATTGAGTATGCAAATGTATTAGCCGTGTAAAAACTAATATAAATACCAATTATGATGTGGATACGGGCATTATTACCTGAGTTGTGAACTTTTTGTTTACAAATTTACAATTGAGTATGCAAATGTATTAGCCGTGTAAAATCTAATATAAATACAAATTCAGAAGGTGATATCGGTATTATTAGCTGAGTTGTGAACTTTTTGTTTACAATTTTACAATTGAGTATGCAAATGTATTAGCCGTGTAAAAACTAATATAAATACAAATTCTGAAGGTGATATCGGCATTATTAGCTGAGTTGTGAACTTTTTGTTTACAAATTTACAATTGAGTATGCAAATGTATTAGCCGTGTAAAATATAATATAAATATACATTCTGAAGGTAATATCGGCATTATTAGCTGAGTTGTGAACTTTTCGTTTACAAATTTATAATTGAGTATGCGAATGTATTAGCCTTGTGTAAACTAATATAAATACAAATTATGATGTGGATACGGGACTTTTTGTTTACAAATTTACAATTGAGTATGCAAATGTATTAGCCGTGTAAAATCTAATATAAATACAAATTCAGAAGGTGATATCGGTATTATTAGCTGAGTTGTGAACTTTTTGTTTACAAATTTACAATTGAGTATGCAAATGTATTAGCCTTGTGTAAACTAATATAAATACCAATTATGATGTGGATACGGGCATTATTACCTGAGTTGTGAACTTTTTGTTTACAAATTTACAATTAAGTATGCAAATGTATTAGCCTTGTAAAATCTAATATAAATACAAATTCTGAAGGTGATATCGGTATTATTAGCTGATTTGTGAACTTTTTGTTTACAAATTTACAATTGAGTATGCAAATGTATTAGCCTTGTGTAAACTAATATAAATACCAATTATGATGTGGATACGGGCATTATTACCTGAGTTGTGAACTTTTTGTTTACAAATTTACAATTGAGTATGCAAATGTATTAGCCGTGTAAAAACTAATATAAATACAAATTATGAAGTGGATATATGCATTATTATCTGAGTTGTGAACTTTTTGTTTACAAATTTACAATTGAGTATACAAATGTATTAGCCGTGTAAAAACTAATATAAATACAATTATGAAGTGGATATATGCATTATTATCGGAGTTGTGAACTTTTTGTTTACAAATTTACAATTGAGTATGCAAATGTATTAGCCGTGTAAAATCTAATATAAATGCAAATTCAGAAGGTGATATCGGTATTATTAGCTGAGTTGTGAACTTTTTGTTTACAAATTTACAATTGAGTATGCAAATGTATTAGCCGTGTAAAAACTAATATAAATACAAATTATGAAGTGGATATATGCATTATTATCGGAGTTGTGAACTTTTTGTTTACAAATTTACAATTGAGTATGCAAATGTATTAGCCGTGTAAAATCTAATATAAATACAAATTCTGAAGGTGATATCGGCATTATTAGCTGAGTTGTGAACTTTTCGTTTACAAATTTATAATTGAGTATGCGAATGTATTAGCCTTGTGTAAACTAATATAAATACAAATTATGATGTGGATACGGACTTTTTGTTTACAAATTTACAATTGAGTATGCAAATGTATTAGCCGTGTAAAATCTAATATAAATACAAATTATGAAGTGGATATATGCATTACTATCGGAGTTGTGAACTTTTTGTTTACAAATTTACAATTGAGTATACAGATGTATTAGCCGTGTAAAAACTAATATAAATACCAATTATGATGTGGATACGGGCATTATTACCTGAGTTGTGAACTTTTTGTTTACAAATTTACAATTGAGTATGCAAATGTATTAGCCGTGTAAAATCTAATATAAATACAAATTCTGAAGGTGATATCGGCATTATTAGCTGAGTTGTGAACTTTTTGTTTACAAATTTACAATTGAGTATGCAAATGTATTAGCCGTGTAAAAACTAATATAAATACAAATTATGAAGTGGATATATGCATTATTATCGGAGTTGTGAACTTTTTGTTTACAAATTTACAATTGAGTATACAAATGTATTAGCCGTGTAAAAACTAATATAAATACAATTATGAAGTGGATATATGCATTATCTGAGTTGTGAACCTTTTGTTTACAAATTTACAATTGAGTATGCAAATGTATAAGCCGTGTAAAATCTAATATAAATACAAATTCAGAAGGTGATATCGGTATTATTAGCTGAGTTGTGAACTTTTTGTTTACAATTTTACAATTGAGTATGCAAATGTATTAGCCGTGTAAAAACTAATATAAATACCAATTATGATGTGGATACGGGCATTATTACCTGAGTTGTGAACTTTTTGTTTACAAATTTACAATTGAGTATGCAAATGTATTAGCCGTGTAAAATCTAATATAAATACAAACTCTGAAGGTGATATCGGCATTATTAGCTGAGTTGTGAACTTTTTGTTTACAAATTTACAATTGAGTATGCAAATGTATTAGCCGTGTAAAATATAATATAAATAGAAATTCTGAAGGTAATATCGGCATTATTAGCTGTGTGTTATAATTGAGTATGCGAATGTATTAGCCTTGTGTAAACTAATATAAATACAAATTATGATGTGGATACGGGACTTTTTGTTTACAAATTTACAATTGAGTATGCAAATGTATTAGCCGTGTAAAATCTAATATAAATACAAATTCAGAAGGTGATATCGGTATTATTAGCTGAGTTGTGAACTTTTTGTTTACAAATTTACAATTGAGTATGCAAATGTATTAGCCTTGTGTAAACTAATATAAATACCAATTATGATGTGGATACGGGACTTTTTGTTTACAAATTTACAATTGAGTATGCAAATGTATTAGCCGTGTAAAAACTAATATAAATACAAATTATGAAGGTGATATCGGCATTATTAGCTGATTTGTGAACTTTTTGTTTACAAATTTACAATTGAGTATGCAAATGTATTAGCCGTGTAAAAACTAATATAAATACCAATTATGATGTGGATACGGGCATTATTACCTGAGTTGTGAACTTTTTGTTTACAAATTTACAATTGAGTATGCAAATGTATTAGCCGTGTAAAATCTAATATAAATACAAATTCTGAAGGTGATATCGGCATTATTAGCTGAGTTGTGAACTTTTTGTTTACAAATTTATAATTGAGTATGCGAATGTATTAGCCTTGTGTAAACTAATATAAATACAAATTATGAATTATTATCTGAGTTGTGAACTTTTTGTTTACAAATTTACAATTGAGTATACAAATGTATTAGCCGTGTGAAAACTAATATAAATACAATTATGAAGTGGATATATGCATTATTATCTGAGTTGTGAACTTTTTGTTTACAAATTTATAATTGAGTTTGCGAATGTATTAGCATTGTGTAAACTAATATAAATACAAATTATGATGTGGATACGGGACTTTTTGTTTACAAATTTACAATTGAGTATGCAAATGTATTAGACGTGTAAAATCTAATATAAATACAAATTATGAAGGTGATATCGGCATTATTAGCTGAGTTGTGAACTTTTTGTTTACAAATTTACAATTGAGTATGCAAATGTATTAGCCGTGTAAAAACTAATATAAATACAAATTATGAATTATTATCTGAGTTGTGAACTTTTTGTTTACAAATTTACAATTGAGTATACAAATGTATTAGCCGTGTGAAAACTAATATAAATACAATTATGAAGTGGATATATGCATTATTATCTGAGTTGTGAACTTTTTGTTTACAAATTTACAATTGAGTATGCAAATGTATTAGCCGTGTAAAAACTAATATAAATACAAATTATGAAGTGGATTTATGCATTATTATCTGAGTTGTGAACTTTTTGTTTACAAATTTACAATTGAGTATACAAATGTATTAGCCGTGTAAACTCTAATATAAATACAAATTCAGAAGGTGATATCGCCATTATTAACTGAGTTTTGAACTTTTTGTTTACAAATTTACAATTGAGTATGCAAATGTATTAGCCGTGTAAAATCTAATATAAATACAAATTCAGAAGGTGATGTCGGTATTATTAGCTGAGTTGTGAACTTTTTGTTTACAATTTTACAATTGAGTATGCAAATGTATTAGCCTTGTAAAATCTAATATAAATACAAATTCAGAAGGTGATATCGGTATTATTAGCTGATTTGTGAACTTTTTGTTTACAAATTTACAATTGAGTATGCAAATGTATTAGCCTTGAGTAAACTAATATAAATACCAATTATGATGTGGATACGGGCATTATTACCTGAGTTGTGAGCTTTTTGTTTACAAATTTACAATTGAGTATGCAAATGTATTAGCCGTGTAAAATCTAATATAAATACAAATTCAGAAGGTGATATCGGTATTATTAGCTGATTTGTGAACTTTTTGTTTACAAATTTACAATTAGTATGCAAATGTATTAGCCGTGTAAAAACTAATATAAATACCAATTATGATGTGGAACGGGCGTTATTACCTGAGTTGTGAACTTTTTGTTTACAAATTTACAATTGAGTATGCCTTGTGTAAACTAATATAAATACAAATTATGATGTGGATACGGGACTTTTTGTTTACAAATTTACAATTGAGTATGCAAATGTATTAGCCGTGTAAAATCTAATATAAATACACATTATGAAGGTGATATCGGCATTATTAGCTGAGTTGTGAACTTTTTGTTTACAAATTTATAATTGAGTATGCGAATGTATTAGCCTTGTGTAAACTAATATAAATACAAATTATGATGTGTATACGGGACTTTTTGTTTACAAATTTACAATTGAGTATGCAAATGTATTAGCCGTGTAAAATCTAATATAAATACAAATTATGAAGGTGATATCGGCATTATTAGCTGAGTTGTGAACTTTTTGTTTACAAATTTACAATTGAGTATGCAAATGTATTAGCCGTGTAAAATCTAATATAAATACAAATTCTGAATGTGATATCGGCATTATTAGCTGAGTTGTGAACTTTTTGTTTACAAATTTACAATTGAGTATGCAAATGTATTAGCCGTGTAAAATATAATATAAATAGAAATTCTGAAGGTAATATCGGCATTATTAGCTGAGTTGTGAACTTTTTGCTTACAAATTTATAATTGAGTATGCAAATGTATTAGCCGTGTAAAACTAATATAAATACAAATCATGAATT
>NW_027222689.1:0-3383 GCF_030179895.1 Drosophila kikkawai
TTTTTGGCGCCCAACGTGTGGGGCAAGTACGTTTACGGTACATATATTTTGGCCCAGCAGGCAGGTGCGATCAGCCCTTCGATTTACCGTGCAGTCGCTAATGCTAAAAGGCAGGTGCTTAAATGTTTGTTTTGTATAGGTACTAACCCCTGATTATTGAAAGTTGTAAATCAAGCTTTAGTAAGTTTTAAATAGACTATTGGAAAGCGATCCATTATTAGCGAGTGCTGATAGGCATCGACCGTAGAAATTTAATTCTGAAAAAGAAAATTCTTTGGAATAAAATAGCTTGCAACCAAATAACATCAACGTATGATCTAACGAGTGACAGAGCTGAAACGAAATCGTTTTTCGCTTTAGCCTTTGTAATTTGTGAGAACAGTATCGGGTTGTTACAACAGTCATAATCTGAAAGCTCTTTGTCTTTGATGAGATTTTTATTACCATTATGAAAGTAGTCAAGAAAACTGATTGATTTTGTTATACATCTTTGGAAATCGAGTTTTTGAGTATTCGGAAATTTTCGACCGAGATTACAGGTAGCTTGCTATCAGAATAATTAACAACTTGAGTAAAGTAAGAGAAAGTCTTGATCCAATGTGTTCTATTGTGTGATCATTGTTGGAAACGAACTAGAGGTAAGCTACTGGAATACAATATAAATGCATATGTGTTTTATTGTCCGTAGAAAACTGTACAGTAAAGTAGATAATGGAGGTCATGCACAAGAATTACATTTACTAATTGCAATAGCCCAATTTAAATAAATTCATAAAGCACAGAATTAGTAGAAAGCCCAGAAGTATACATCTTTTGTTTATGTCTCCCTGAAAACGCCATAAGAAAAAAAAATTGTTAAGTATGCCACTTGAACACAGCTTTGAGTCAGGAAAAACTCAGCATCAAGCAGATTCGGCAGCAAATATCTGTCTTATTTGCGAAGAAATTATGCTAAACACACAACCTTGTGTTATAACGCATTGTAATCACATTTTTCATAAGCAATGTTTGGAAACACATGTACCAGTACATAAAGAGTGTCCTTGCTGCTTAAAAGCAGTACAGCCAAAAGATTGGAAAGTAGTTGTAGGTAGCCATAGGAAGCCGAGGTTCTGGTCAGAGTTCATGACCAGTCAAATTTATCAAATTCAGAAAACCAACATCCACCAGGAAGTACGCCTACGAATCAAGAAGTTAGGGCAAGATCAGATCAAGTCGCCAACGCACCAGTTAGACGAGGTCGCCCTCCAAGGCAAAGAAGACAGAATAATCCGCCAGTAGCCAATAGTGTACCGCGAGCGGAGATAGAATCTATCGTTCGAGAAACAGTGACTCGGGTTTTGTCATCTATGTCAGGAAGTGGGAGCCTAGCACCGCCACCCGGACAAGTAGTGAACATGCAAGCCCAGGTACACTTCGAAGTTATAGGTCCGCAAATGGTATGCATATGCATACTCTTGGTCCACATAAAATCGCAGATGTTCTTCAGAAATGGGGAGTAAGGTTTGATGGAACAGTAGAGGGATTATCGGTAAAGGAATTTCTATACCGAGTGAAGATTTTGACAGTTGAACATTTTGACGGTGATCTAGAAATTATCAGCAGAAATATTCATCATCTTTTAATTGGTAAAGCTAGTAGTTGGTTCTGGAGATACCATAAAAGGGTTTCAAACATTCAACTGGAGAGAATTTTGCGCTGCTTTTCGAGAACAATATCGTGAGAGCAGAACAGCAACAGAGTTACGTGAACAAATTCGCTCCCGGAAGCAGAAGCCAGGAGAGTCGTTCGATACGTTTTATGAGAGTGTTTGTAAGCTCATGGATAGACTATCAGTGAGTTTTGCAGAAGACGAGCTAGTAGAGATGATACAAGGAAATCTATGATCGACATGAATGAGAGATTGTTATTTGAAAACATTTCATCTATTTCCGAGTTACGAAGGTTGGTTCATAAGCAGGCCGAGTGCGGCCACCACAAACTAAGCCCGGACCATATCGCGTATACGCGGTGGAGGACAACCAACTCAGTGAGACTCAGGAATGTGAGGATGATAACGAAATTGCAGCAATTCAACGCACAACTCCTTTGTTGTGTTGGAACTGTGAGGCTCCGGTCACATATGGGAAAATTGCTTGGCCGAGAGACGTATTTTTTGTTATGGTTGCGGAGCCCGCAAATATATACACCCAATTGCCAAAACTGCAAGCGAAAGGCGGAAAACCGGCAAGGGGGGGCATCCAATCCAGGAAGGGTGTCCCAGAAGTAGAAGATAGCTCAAGAACAGATGTTGAAAAGCTTCGCATCTTAGAAAATAAGTTAGATCAAAAGTCGAATCCTGAAGTTAATATATTATTTAAGCCCTATCATGAGAGGTTAAGAAACTATTATCTAGTAAGAGAACGAATTTTGCTGGACTCGTGAAAAAGAGTAGACGGAATACCTCAGGATGCGAAAGTACTATCGTTCGTTAAAAAAGAAGAAAACTATGATTGTGTCAACTGTGTTTCAAAACAACATTGATCGTCGTAGTTATGCCAGCGTAGCATTCTTGGATTTTTCTGAACTAGGTTTGCTTGATACAGGGACCAACATAAGTTGTATTGGTTCATCCCTAGCGCTTACGGACTTTTCAAAGTATCCCATTTTAAGGCAATTTTGTCTCAAGTCCGAACCGCTGACGCCAAGTCTCACCAAGTTCTAGGAAGTCTCAAAGTAAAAATGCAGTATCAAAATAAAGAGAAAGAGGTAGAACTATTCATAATCCCGTCTATAGCCCAGAGGTTACTATTAGGTATAGATTTCTGGCGAGCTTTTGAATTAGCTCCTGGGATCATTAATTCTATATTGAATGAGGAAATAGAAGTAAGTGAAGAGGAGAAAAATACCCATTAACAGTAAAAGAAAAACAGCAACTTGAGGCTGTTAAAGAGTTATTCCGAATTTTGAAAAACAAGGATTAGGTCGCACTGTCCTGATTAAGCATAGCATCGACATAGGAGAAAACAAGCCTGTTAAACAGCGTTATTATCCGGCGAGCCCAGCTGTCGAAAAGCTTATGTATACGGAAATTGACCGCATGCTTAGCCTCGGAGTGATCGAACCTTTGCAAAGTGCGTGGAGTTCTCCAATGCGGCTGGTGGTAAAGCCAAACAAAGTCGTTTATGCCTTGACGCACGGAAACTGAACGATGCTACTAAAAAGATGCTCCCACTGCAAAGCATCGAGGCCATATTTGCTCGTTTGCCAAAAGCAAATATGATTTCGAAACTGGATCTTAAAGATGCCTACTGGCAAATCGAGTTGACAGAGGAAGCGAAACCATTGACTGCATTTACAGTTCCAGGTCGAGCATTATATCAGTTTACGGTCATGCCTTTTGG